>NC_081351.1:38383508-38626805 GCF_029784015.1 Lycium ferocissimum | reverse complement strand
CTTTTTGGGTCGACTTTTTCGATTTTTTTCAATCAACTCGTCATCAATGGTGCTTTCTTTGCTACACATCCATTTTCTAAAAATTCAACATGAATAGATTCTACAATAACATTAGATTCTAGATCGAGCAATCTATATGCTTTTGAATTTTTGTATATCCAATAAAAACATTTCATTCTCTAGGTCCTTAACTTTGTTCTTTGATGATCAGAACCCTATAAAATGATATACACCCTCACACTTTAAAATAACAGATATTTGGTTTTCTACCGTTCCAAAGTTCATAAGGTGAAACATGCACACTTTTTGAAGGCACTCTATTTAATATACTAGACGTCCTAGGCCCGTGCGCACTTTAAATTATAGTGCATCTATGTGTATGTAATTGTCTTTGAATAGTGATTATATATATATATATATATATATATATATATATATATATATATATATAGACTATATATTATGTTCAAAACACGATTAATATAACATTGTAATTTGTGCTCCGTATCTAAAATTTTATTATATTAATGTTTACAATAATACAAAACGGCAAATTTATTAATATTTTTTTAAAAGAGAAGACTTGTTTAAAAGGAAACTATTTTCCCTCTTTTGAAATAAAATAATAGCAATATTTAAGATCGCATATTTTCAATTTTAATTCGATTAATTTAAAGTGTAAAATACTTATTATTTTTTATCAAATTTTTTGATTTGATAATTCTAATTCAAATTATTAAATTAATTTACATATGTTTAAAACGAAACAAAAATAAAAATTGATTTTCTATTTAAATGATGAAATACTATTTTTTAATTTTTGTAAATATTCTCGCTTTAGCTCATTTTACTTGTCATGTTGTCTTTTGCATGATTTTTTAAGAAAAACGTCATTAGAATTATAATTTGACTAATTTACTTTATTCATTATTTGATCTCTATTTGATTTTTTTTTTACGACATTAATCTCTTTTTCACATTATTCTATCTTATTTTAAAATATAAATATTTTAAGATATTTATTTTAGTGAAATATACGTATAAATGACATGGCGGAATAGAAAATACAACAGTTTTAATATTTAGATTAGATTCTCCAATATAATAAAAAAATAAGAAAAACCGTATGGTTTGATCGTTTAACTTTTGAAGAAAAGCAATTTCATTTGCTCCCACTTCAATGGATTGATACGCACGTGGCAACGAATCCATTATCATTTCGACTTAAGATACTTCGGAAATTAGTGTTTACTACTAATACAAAGTCCTTTTTGTTTTTTTGGACATTATTTTTTTTTAATATGGGGTTCACTTTTTTTTTTTGATATTGCTTGATTTTGTTAGTATAGGGCCCACCCTTTTGGACATTATTAGTTTGCACTATATATATATATATATATATATATATATATATATATATACTATGTTCAAAACACGATTAATATAACATTGTAATTTGTGCTCCGTATCTAAAACTTTATTATATTAGTGTTTGATACGAATACAAAGTCGTACGTTTTTTTACATTGTTTGTTATTTTAATATGGATTCACTTTTTTTTTTTATATATTGCTTGATTTTATTAATATAATCCACTTTTTTTTTTCCCGTGAGTTTGGAGATGGTGGGTTTCACTTTTTTACTTTATTTTTTTTAATGTTCAAAACACAATTAATATAACATTGTAATGCCAGGCCCGTATATAAAACTTTATTATATTAGTGTTTGTTACGAATACAAAATTGCACCTTTTTTTCTTGACATTGTTTGTTTTTTATATGGATTCACTTTTTTATATTTTGATTTTGTTAATACGGGGTCCACTTTTTTTTTTGCCCGTGAGTTTGGAGATGGTGGGTTGCACTATTTTACCTATTTTTTTTTTTTTTTTTTTAATATTGTTGGTTTCAGGTTTAATATGTGGCTCACAACTAACATTGTAGTTTATGTTCCGTATCTAAAACTTTATTATATTAGTGTTTGCTATGAATATAAAATCTCGCACATTTTTTTGACATTGTTTATTTTTTAATATTGGTTGATTTGTGTTTAATATGGGACTCAATTTTTTTTTTTTAATATTAGTTGATTTGTGTTTAATAATATGTGGGCCCAAAATTTTTTTGGGACGGACGACGAAGGTGCTCTTAAACTCGCTCTTCTAAAGGATACAAATAACAAGCAGTAAGTAAAGCTTCACCCCAAAAATTATGCGGTAAATGTGCATTTAATAACATAGAATTACCCATATCTACTAAAGTTCTATTTTTCCTTTCGGCCAAACCATTTTGTTGTAGCGTATAAGGAGCACTTGTTTGATGTATTATACCATGCTCTTCACAAAACTTACTAAAATCAGAAGAAAAATATTCTCCACCTCTATCACTTCGAATAATTTTTATTTTTCTACTCTTTTGATTTTCCACAACTGACTTGTATTCCTTAAACTTTTCAAACGCTTCATCTTTTGTTCTAAGTAGATAAACATGTGTGAATCTAGAAAAGTCATCTATAAAAGTAATGAAGTTTCTTTTTCCTCCATTCTCCATTTAGTTCACATGCTTTTCCAATGCACTCAAGTTGCATAATTCAGAAACCTTTCAACTTGCGAAATGGTATCTTAGTCATTTTCGCTTGTATACATATTTCACACTTTCCTTCATGCTCGCCTTTGCAAGTGATATAACCATTTTTGGACATATATTTTAAAGAACCAAAATTTAAATGTCCTAATCAGCATGCCATAAATAAGAATCGTACACAATGGTACAAAGGTACATAATTGGTATTGATTAACACTTAGTTTGAACATGCCATATTGCCATCACACTGCACTTTTCCACAAATGCACACACACTTAGACACAATTACATGGTCGACTCAATTACAATCTTGAAACCTCTCTTAGAAAGTAAACCAAACAGTAAATTAAGTTCTTCATTATTTCAGAACAGGAACACATTAAGAAGAGTCACTTTCGTTCGCATGTGAAGTTGATTTCAACCTCGTTCCTTTTCCGGCAACTTCATGTCAGCCGTAATACGGTTGCCCATCAACACCTTTTCGTAATCTTAACTTCCGAATAAGTTTTGAACATATTCTTGTCGTGTGACAGATATGAATTGTTGCACCGAATCCAACCACCGCCTTGATTCTTTGTGGTTGTAGCACCTATGTTCAACTCTTTAACCATTTCACTTGGTATAGTAGAAATCATAGCAACCACCTTTGTGAAGAACTTTCAACCGCATTTACCTTCTCTCGAATTTCCAGATTTTCCATTATCTCCCGAATGAAAATTTATTCCCCGTTTCTTAAACCCGCAATCAATCTTATGGCCTTTCTTTCCACAATGATAACAATTTCGATTCTTTCTTTTTTATTAAGAGACTTTTTTTGAAACTTTTAGATTTTTATTTTCGTTTCCCGAATTATTCGACTAACATTAACCGTGGAACCAGAGGGTTGAGCAACCGCATCACGAGCACGAGTCTCACTTCAATTTAAAGGTGAGCGCGAAATTGTTCCGTCACTAATTTGTCAAGAGAATGCAGAATTTTTCTTTCTATAGTTATTCCAGAAAGAAGGCAATAAAGGATTGCACCTATTTGAAAGCTGCATCAGAATTTTCACTTCAAGATCGCTTAGTTTTGATACCAAGATTTGTAATTCATGAATCGATCCATTATAGGCTTTTCAGGGGATCTATCATCTTAAATTCAAAACACCGCAAGGATAGGAATTTATCGATACCTCGCTTCGTTTTCATTATTGCGTCCGCAACGCCGTCCGCATTTCCTCGAGATTTCGGTATCGGAGTAAAAATCATACAACCGATCAAAGTATTCAAAATATGACCTCCGACGAGAAGCCATCTTCTTCTCGTTTCTTCCTCTCTCGCTTTGGTCGCATCATTATCTTCCTCGGTAGGTTCAAAAGAAAGAAATGGCGGATCAAGGACATAAAATATTTTCAGCCGTACAGTTAGTAAGAAAATCATCTTGTCCTTCCGCCGAGTGAAATTCGATCCATCAAAACGATCTAGTTTGATTAGTTCTTTTGGATTCTCAACAATGCATAATAATTCGTCCATAGCAAATAAACTCTGAAAATTAGAAAAAATTAGAGAAGAATAACAGAAAATTAAGGTTTTCGAGGCGTGAAAGATCACCATCTTTCAAGAGTTTATGCCCGTATATCCTTAGTGATTACAAGCAAATCTCTAATGATACAACAAAGCTTTTTGATCGTACATGTAAATCGTGTCGCTCTGCTGACGAGTCCGTACTTATAGAAGTTTTTCTTTTCAGGGAAGGAGATTACCGAAGAAACGCTCCTTTCGAATACATACAACGTTTTGTTAAATTTAAAATTTAAATATTAAATTCAAATTTTAAATAAACCAAAAAAAAAACTGTTCAATAAAATCTTTATTTAAAGATCCGACCCGGCCCGTGCCCAAGTCCAAGTCATTTAGATATATAATTAAATATATATAAATGCACATATCTTATAAATATGCCATTTTATTAGACTAAATGGGCTTAGCTCTTTATAGCCAATCAATGGCTATTGCCATCACGTGGGACTCCTCCCACATATTACAAATTACACTTACGTAATCTCGAGTGCGACATGACTTATACAAAATGTTGAGGTGTCAATACGGGTCACCTGTACCATCTCCAACTCAAATCTAAAGCGGCCAAAGAATTAAATCGAAGGATTTGGCTGGGTCTTTTTAATCAAGGGCCAAGAACAGTAAATTAACCCAAATTTCTGCTTTTCGCTTTTGAAATAGACGGGCCAACCCTTTAAGTTTTTTCGTCTTCGGAAATAACATTTTCTAAGTGATTTTTGGTACAATTTGAACATGATACTTTTCCAATATGAAATAGAATCTTTTACCACTTATTCTTGCCTAAACTCATATCATAGAAGAAAAAAATTTAAGAGAACAAGTATAAATTATTATTTTTGATCACTAATTCAGATCACGTTCAAAAGAAATTAAACATAATATAAATTCTAAGACTAAAAAGTATTACTCTAGTTTTTAATTTACTACTTACTAGTAAGTACATCTTTTTTCTCATTACTTTTTATCTTTTGTTTAATTTACTTATATTTTTTTAAAAATTAATTAATTTATTATTCTTTTAAGGCCTCAATGCCGGCAAACTTAACGCTTTATAATGGCGTGCCAAGAGAGGCTGGGATTTGAGCTACATTTATACGGGCTGAAGAAATACTAACCCAATCCTACTTAAATAAAGGGTCAAGTTAGGCTACCATCGCGCCAAGTTCCCATACCGACAGCTTCTATAGCTGATACGTCTTACAAGCCATAAGAAGCTTTTTTTCCAGACTTTATTGGGTTCATTGTACCCATAAAACGGCTCAAATCATGCATCAAATTTTTATTTTATTTTTTATCCGGTTATCAATTTTGATCAGCGCCGTGTAATGATCATTTAAGAGGGAATCGTTCTCTAACAAAACAAATTCATATTCAGGAGAACTCGAACCTGAAAACTCTAATTAAAGGTGAATGAATCTTATTCATTGCACCACAATCCTTACTTGTAGTCATGTAATTGATTTAATTCGACAGTCAGAGTTTTTCGATAGAGAAAAATTCCCTCCTTAGTATCATTGATTGTGTCGACGAGGCCTAAGTAAATAAAAAATGTTCAATACAAGAGTAGTAGACTGACGTCCGGAATAATCTAAACCCTCAAATGCCAGAGCTCGAGTGCAAGTGGACCACTTTTCTAATATACGTCACTACTCCGTCTGCAGCCGTTATAGCTACTTCTATTCCAATTGGACGTGCATTGGGTGTTAGCGATGCTTATCGGATGTTTCTAACAAGTCCATGATAAATATTTTTTACATGAAGATTTTTATCACTCAGTCATAGTTAATTAATATTTCTTCCGTTTCAATTTGAGTGTCATACTTTTCTTTTTAGTTTATTCTAAAAAATGTGTCATTTTTTATATTTAGTAAGTTGACAATTCAAACATTCTATATTGCAAGTTTATGATCACAAGATTCAAACATCTCCTTTTATTCATTAAACTTTGTGTCTAGACAAGCTGAGACACGTAAATTGGGACGAACGGATTAAATTAACTATGATTGAGTGATAAAATTCTATATATAAATATTTATCATGTATCTATCAACTTGGTAGAAACATCCGATAAGCTTTTATCACTATCACGCCAATGCATTGAATCACTTAATTATAGTAAGCCTACCGGATTTGGTATAGACCCAGTGTCGATAAGTATATATCAAGGTAATACATGTACCAAATAGTCGGAGCTAGCTCGGAGAAAAGGGGTTTCATTAAAATACTTTTTACTACAAAAGTTATATTGTACGTACAAGTAGAATTAAAAAAAGCTTTTGCTATGTATAAATTGTTTAATGACTTGAAAGCTAATAGTGATAAAGGGGATTCAAAAACTTTTTAAGATCACATATTCAAATTTCCAATGTGATTACTTTTGATTCCCTTTTATAAATATTTTGACTCCACTTTAAAAAAGCTGATTAGTCTCTAGACCCTCACTTGCCAATGTTCGATCGAGTGGAGGTGGGGCGTGGGCCTCTTGTCTAATTTACCTGACAGAGTTTTTGATTGATGATTATATCGGTATTCAAGAGCATTATTCAAGAGGAAAAAATAATAAATAAATTAAACCGGGTTTCGAGAGCATACAAAAACAAAAGTTTCTATCAGGAGATCATATGCTACCATTATTTTCTGTTTGCATAATTTGTTGTTTCTATATGGATTAAGTTGTAAAAAGTAACAAGCAGGTGACAAGAGTGTTTACATCTCCAGTTCCAATGACGAGGGGGCAAACTTTGGCATGACTTGCTAGTTGTAAGATCCTCACAGCTATAGCCTCATGTCTTTTAGGCAATAGACAATGGGTGCTTTAATTATAGTAATCTACCGACCCTCAAGTTGGACGAAATGTTTCTCATTATCTCATAGCCTGAACCTAGTAATTTTGATTTAAACGTAACTCTATTTTTCTTAAAAACTCATTTCATATGTACTGATTATTTAGTTAGAACTCAGCAACTTAAAACTTTAGTTAAAATCGAATGTATAAACTTCAAATTCTGGCTCTACCTTTAAATCGGATATGCTCAACGGACACTCATAGTGAATTGAATGAATTTTAATTACAGGATAATTGGTGTATACAACAATAAAAATTATGATTAACATTGGCACGACTTACGCTATCTCCATCTCCTTCTGGCAGTAGACAAGACGTTAAAAATTTACCTACATTTGTGTGTACACTAAATTATATTTATTTAAATATAGAGCGTAGATAAGCAATTTTCTTAACAGCCGGTTCGCCATAACTAAACCCCCAATTAAGATGTAGGCTTGTAGAAAATATACCGACTATTCCATAACAAAGAGAGATGCGATTACACACGGAAGAAACACGAATTATACAAGGATTTATTCCATATTAATCAAATCAACAAGACACATTTTCTTGTTTTCTTTCCCGTTCAATCTTTTTTAATTCTCTTTTAATTTCTGAAATTATCAATTAAAATTTTGCTTATTCATTTTCTTATGTTTATAGCGTTTACTACACATACATATAATTCAAGTCACCTCATTAGAGTAACAAATATAACCTTGGGATATTAATACCTTTATACGATCCTCAATCGATATCGGTATTTATTTTCACACCAAAGAATAGGTTTCATTTTCTTGCATGGATTACCCTTCAAAGGCTTTGCTTTTTAGTTTTTTCCCCTCAAATTGCTAGTCTTTAATTTTTATACTTCGCTTAAAAAGTGGTCGAAAAATTCGAGACTCGATTCGGATTCAACCCCTAAGTTAAAAAAATGTCGGAGGCAGAAAGGTTTTCATAAAAATTCTACCTTAAGACAAAAGTTTAACTTGCTAAATTTTGCAAAGGCATAATTTATTTATTTATTTATTTTACTTTGCTAGAATTCTGGCCTAACTTTTGTCAAATAAGCATAATTTTGCTATGAAATTCTCGCTTTTTTTTTTTTTTTCTTTTAATTGCTCGGATTGACAACCTAACCTCAAGGTGTTTTAGGCGAAGAAAAAAAAAATTAAAGACAAGCAATTTGAGGGGCAAAAATTAAAGATCACCCCCGAATAAGGGCAATCGTGCAATATATTTTGGCAATTGAAGCCCAAATAAATAGGTATTATATATGGAAAATTTACTTGTCATAGCTACTTGTAAGACTTATTTATGAATAATAACTACCTTATTTTTATTTAATTTTAAAGCTTTATTTTTCCAAAATTACATTTCATAGCTGTCCAAGAACTTTTGAAATACGTATACTCTCTTTTTTTCTCCTCACTACATTTAAGATTTATAATCTCTTCCAAACCCAAAAAACAAACAAAATTCCCTCATATATCCTTCCCCTCACTACCGCTTCTCCTCCCTTACTCTATCTCCCATTATATTTCCTCCTTCCCCTCACTTACCCTCTCCCTCCCTCTCTCTCTCCACCACCCACGCCCGCCGTCAACACCACCACCACTATTACTACCATCTCCATCTCCAAACTCGAAAAAAACCTTAAGCGTTCTGGTCTAACGCATACGAACTCCATATGCTTCGTTCCATCACCTACCCTAGATCTCATTTTCTCTACAAAATCGAAGAATCTGCAAGAGAAAGGCACCATGGTGGGACGGAGTGAAAAAAAAAAGAGCTCTAACAATGGTGGAAGACGATGGAGTGAAGATTTATTAACTAATCCAATTGAAAGTCTTTATCTCCGGATAACGTCCTTTTTGTAGCAACCTGAGACAACTCGCTTCTTTCCCATAAGAACACCATTGATGAGAGTTGTGGAGCTTCATGCCCACCAAGTGTTTGATAAAATATTTTAGCATATTTCAGTGTATTCAAGTGTATTAACAAACAATATATTTAATTTTCAGTATATTTCAGTACATTATTTCGCTGTATTTCAATGTATTTATCTTTTTTTGGTGTAGATATAGTAAATGCTCCAAATATAGAGCCTATTTTTACTACACTTTGTTTTCACAACTTTTGTATTTCACTGTATTTCAATGTATTTCTAATTTATGAAACAGTTTCTGATATATTTCATTGTATTCCATTGTATATACTCATACTACAACTTTATATTTCTTAAACAATAAACCATATTTCATTATATTTCAGTGTATATTTTTCTGTATTTGGAAGTTTTTAGATCTTTAGTTGTTTTTGAATTCAAAAAGTTTTGATTGTGATAAAAGTTGAGAGAGAGATTCGTAAAGCTTTTATGGAAGAACAATACATTATGCGTGATTTATGGGAAGTTTTAAATTGAATCCCATAATTTATTTATTTTTTAAAAAGCTGACCATAAATAGGGCCCGATTTTACTCTTGATGATTTGTGTGAAATATAGTTGATTTAATTTGACTTACTATTTAAAAGGAAAAAATATTATGTTCCAAAATATAGCCTATTTTTCTCTCGAAATTTTTAAAAAAAAATGTTCCAAAAATAGAGCCTAAATTTACTCTAACGTGTTTTGTATTTCTCTGTATTTTGCTATATTTTACTGTATTTCAAAAATGTGAGATACAACTGAAATATAGCCAAAAGCAGCTACGAATTGTAAATCTTCAACTTGTAGCTATAACTAGTTAGAAGCTATTAAAAGGTAGCTATTTGTGTAAGTTTCACATTATATATTCATATTCAGTGATACGCTTCAAAATATAGATCCCCTAAAGATTATAATGCATTCGTTAGTCAAATTAGTAACACATCTAACTTTCTTTTTCTTATCTCCTTTTTTTTTTTTTTTTTTTTTTTTTGTTGTTGGATTGGATGGGTGTGAGTGGCTATAGTTGAAATTGATTGGAAACACCTCGACAGTGTTATATACAAAATTTGAGAAGATTAGAGGTAATGTGGATTGTTTATTGAGAAAAAAATAAGACTTAAAATGACAACGCGATATGTGTATATCACATTATAAATCGTATATATCACAAACAAAGATTATTATGGACGTCACTGCAACAAGTATATGTATCGTGTATGTTGTTAGTAAACATATCACATATATTTTCATGGATATACATAGTTATACATGATATACAAGAGATAATAAATATATAGTGGGACATACAATATACATGGAGATATACAAGGTATCCAGTGGAGGATAGACAGATGGAAACATCATCAACCTCCAATTTCCAATTTGGAACACTACAAAAGAAATTGGCATTAGCTACAAAAGCCTTCACTAATCTGCCGCTAAAGTGCTCGTAGCTAAAAATAAATGATGACGCTGGAATGTCGGGGGTGTGCTAATGTTGACGAGGTTAAGAAACCCACTATGATACGGTAGCTGATAAAGAAGCCACCTTGGTTGGCTAATTCCAAGGATAACTCAACTACTTCTTAAGAGGAAACACACTCTCTTAAAAGAAGCAAACTAAAGCACAAAGCTTTATATGAAAAGTTTATAACTCAAAACAACATGATTTACATTAACGGATACAATCTTTATTTATGCGTTACCAAATCTAAGAGTTTGGGTATCCATTCAATATGGGACACGTTCTCCAAAATGATAAGGTTACTACTTAAAAGATAAGAACAACAACTAGCTAGTATATCTAAATAAGATAATTAGGATGATAAAAGATAAGCTTGCATCAACATAACGTAAAGTGCCTGCATCATCATGAGGTAAGTGACTGCATCAACATGTGATAAGCTCCTGGATCATTTGAAAATCTGTCACTAATTTGTCGATGAATAGGATTAGCGGCAGATTTCGTTGTTTAGCTACAAAATTTATCTGTTGCTAATTTTTGTTCTTTTGCTGATGAAATTCAGCTCAAATCTACTTGAATTCATATCCAAACTCCTACAAGATTGATATTCAAGCTCCTAAAGATATTTTCAACAAAACTCGATATCATCAAATCAAAACCAAGGTCCTCATCTACAAGAATAGTGAAGATTTACTAACCTTTCTTGATGCATACCTTTTAATTGTTTCAAAATATTGCTAAAAATTCACCTTTATCTCAAATTCTCCGAGAAAAAAAAATCTCAAGTATTGAAAGAAGGTTAGAATAATAATTAAGGCCATGAAGTTATTAAATTGACATCTATAGTCTTCATTTTCCAAAAGTATTCCAGACGAGAGACACATCTATTAATAATTCAAAATTCAATATTTGAGTATAATAATATAGAGTTTTCGAGAGAAAATTTGAGATATTTAAGAAAATTAATAGGACCACACGTTTAGAACAAAGAGAGTGAAGATTTGAAACTTTAAAGTTATTTTAACGGGTGAAGTTTCTGATTACGAAATACAATTTTCTAGCCTCAAATGTGAAAAGTGAAGACTATCAAATGTCAATTTTGTTAACATGAATTGTTTTAGGGAAAACTACGTATATATACATGTTAAGGAGAAATATTTACGAAACGTAACGATAGTTTTCCTTATTTACAAAACATAACGATATATTACAAAACATGACGGATTTTCATATATTTTTTATAAATTTTTTTTTTTTAAAATATATTTTTTTTTAAAAAAATAATTTTTATATATATTTTTTTAAATATTAATTTTTTTTTTTTTGCTCAATGGCTTAAAAAATTACCTCATATTTACGTGTGTATGAAAGTTGTATGAAATGTGTATGTGTGAGCAAAATTTTTAATATAATTTTCATATACAAAATTTTGAGCGAAAACTTTAAGCCTTGAATATTGTATGAAAATTGTTACAATGTTGTTGTAGTTGTATTAATTTTTCAGAAACCTAATATGAAATTTATATACAAATAATGTGAATGAAATTCTAAGTCTTGAGGAAGATATACACATTTCATACCATTCTCATGCATAAAATTTTAAGCATAATGTTTAAGCCTTGATCATGACATACACATTTCATACGTTCTTCATACATAAAATTTGAGCGAATTTTTTAAGCCTTGAGCAAGATATACACATTTCATACACAAAAATTTGAGCGATTATTTTAAGTCTTGAATGTTGTATCAAAGTTATATACAATGTTGTTGTAGTTGTATTAATTTTGCAATCTAACATGAACTTTATACATGAAAATGTGAGCGAAATTTTAAGACATGAGCAAGATACAAATTTCATATTGTTTTCATACACACAATTTTGAGCGGATTTTTAAGCCTTGAACGAGATATACACATTTCATACATTTTTCATACACTAAATTTTGAGCAAACTTTTTAAGTCTTGAGCGAGATATACATTTCATACAACTTTCATACATAAGTTTTTGAGCAAAAAAAAAAAAAATTAATTTTTTTAAAAATAAAAATAAATTAAAAAAAATATATTTTTTTAAAAAAATAAAAAAATATTTTTTTAAAAAATGATTTTTAAAAAATAAAAAATAATTTAATTTTTTTTTTTTTTTTAAAAAAATATAAAGCATGTTTTGTATAGGATTTGTAATGTTATGTTTTGTAAATATAAAACTATCGTCACGTTTCGTAAATATTTCTCCTTAAGATGTATATATATGTTAAAGACCCATTGTTTTATGTCATTTAGTGGGCCATGTTATCATATGGTGTCAAATTTCGTATAACATTGCCAATTTGTTGTAATCTATGCCTCTGTATACGGTGTCAAATGGGTGATTTATGCCGAATTTGGATGGATGAAACGGGATAAACTAATAATAAAGGATCATTAACCCGCCTAAATATTACCTGGGTTGGAGGGGTTCGGTCACTATGGGGTAAATTAATGGTCAATGCCCAGCTCTTCCAACTCTTGTATAGTTTTAATTTCTTTATTTGTTTTCTTATAATAGTCGAATTACTTATTAAGTGTGCGTCTGTGTATCAAACAAAATAAAATCTTTTGAAAAATATTTTGACAAGATTCCTCATGGATCAATTGGGCTATATATGGGCCCAAATCAGCCAACTTTTGAATGGGTTTAATCAAACAGGTCAAGATGGCTAAGTCATGTAAATGGGTTGATCGTTTACCGTCCAAACTTGAGCCAATTGAATGAATCATATTTTTTTGAGCTATTTTATCACCTATACTTTTATGTTTTAATTTGCTCTCAGCATCGGGTTGCTTTTACTAGTTTCCAAAAGTAAATCCTGATTGATAATGATTTTTTTTTTGTGCGGATTGCCCTTCAAATGCACTGGTATTTAATTTTTATCCCTCAAATTGCTGGTAATTCATTTTTGCCATTCACTTAAAAAAGTGACCGAAAATATCCCAAGATTCTGGGTTTGAACCCCCGCTTAGTCAAAAAAAAAATCACAAGGCAAGACTTTCGCAAACGTACATGGGACACCCAAGTCCCAGGTTACAAGATGTTCACTGTGTGGAAGAAGCTGAAAATGTTAGAGGTTGAGACACGGAGCATACATAGAGAATACTCATCATTAGAGGTGCGCTTGACCCAACTGAGGCAGAAGCTGAAAGATGTGCAAGATGGCTTGAATGAGGATTTCTTTAACCAGCAACTAATAGCTGAGGAAATGGAACCTCTATTGCTTATTCAGAGGTGGGATGGAATCCAAGAAAAAGTGTTTGAGACAAAAGTCAAGAGCTATGTGGATTACTAGACACGAATTGAAAATTCTTTCATGCTCATTTGAAAGCAAGGCAGGCTAGAAATAGAGTGTCTAGTAGCTTCAATGAGGCAGGGGTCAAGTTAACAGATCCTCAGCAAGTGCAACATGAATTTATCCAGTTCTTTCAAAGACTGCAAGGTGAAGCTGCTAGTGAATTACCATGTGTTGACCCTATCATAGCAAGGGATGGATCATGCCTCACATTAGAACAATAACAACATTTACTGGAACCTTTAACAGAGGAGATGGTGCACTAGGCTTTGAAAGAGATGCCAGCAGATAAATCCCCAGCTATTGATGGCTACCCCGTGGAGTTTTTCAAAGCTTACTGGCAGGTAGTGGGGAAGGAAACAACTGAAGCAGTGCTACAGTTCTTTCAGTCTGGGAAGCTGCTGAAAGCAGTAAACAATACTACTGTGACACTAGTCCCTAAGGTGCCAAACCCTTCATACGTCAAAGAATACAGGCCTATAGCTTGTTGTACTACTCTGTACAAACTGGTAGCTAAGATCCTCACCATGAAACTTAAATCAGTAGTAGACTACATTATAGGTCCTTCACAATCTGCTTTTATTGAAGGAAGGAGTATATTGGACAATGTGATCATAGCTCATGAACTGCTGAAGGGGTATAACAGGAAAGGGGTCTCACCAAGGTGTTTGATCAAGGTTGATATTAGAAAAGCTTATGATTCCATAGAATGGCTCTTCCTTCTGATGCTACTGTTAGAATTTGGACTGCCTCAGAGATTTCTTGAATTGATTATGGAGTGTATTACCTAAGTCAGGTATTCTATTCTGATTAATGGCGGCTTAACACCAATGTTCAAAGCTAAGAGAGGACTCCGACAAGGAGATCCCACGTCTCCTTATCTATTCGTGCTAGCCATGGAGTACCTTAACAAATCCCTCAAACTTGACTTTGTAAGCAGCCAGACTTTAATTATCACCCAAGATGTGAAAGAATGAACCTTGTCCATATATGTTTTGCGGATGATCTGATTATGTGTTGCAGGGCTAATTTATTGTCTATCAAGTTGATGCTAGACAGGTTTGAACATTTTTCAAGTGTGTTAGGCTTGAAGGCAAACTTGGAGAAAAGTTCCCTTTATGTTGCTGGCATAACTGATGATCTTAGGAACCAGATACTTGGTGAGATGCACTTCTCCCTTGGGACTCTTCCATTAAAGTATTTGGGCGTGCCCCTATCATCTAAAAAACTTAACATTAGTCAATGTATGCCACTGGTGGAGAAGATGACAGCCAGAATTAAATGCTGGAGCAACAAATTTCTATCACATGGAGGCAAGTTGCAGTTAATCAAAAGTGTATTATTCGAAATGCACTTATTGGGCCCAAGAGTTCCTACTACTCAAGAAGATACTAACACTGGTGACCAATGTGTGCAGGAATTTCTTGTGGACAGGTTCGAATGAATATACCAGGAGACCGCTGTAGCTTGGTATAAGCTATGCCAACCCAAGTCTACAGGAGGCCTGAACGTAGTGGAGTTCTTTATTTGGAATAAGCGACAATTCTTAAGCGGTATGAGGCAGCAAACAAGAAGGATGCACTCTGGGTGAAGTCGCTACATGCATTTTACATCAAGAGAAGTAGCTGGGCAGAGGCAGCCACGCCAAAGCAAGCAAGTTGGCTAGTACGCAAGATATTTGACGCTAGAAAGTGGGTAGATGCTACTGTACCTTTTGACTTAGCTATGGTGAAATACAACAAACAAGGTAAGTTTAGCATTAAAGAAGGTTCTATGGAAGAAGCTAGTGATGGTGAAAGGGATCATGCCCAAACACCATTTCATATTGTGGATAGCGCTGCAAATGAGGCCCAACACAGTGGACAGATTACTAAAGTGGGGCATAAGAGTACCAGAGGAGTGTGTCCTCTGCTCCTCCACAGCAATGGAGACTCATTCCCACTTATACTTCGATTGCCAATATTCCAGAGCTATTTGGCAAAAGCTCCTAATCTGGTTGGGGTGCAATAGGCAAATAGGTAGCTGGTTAAATGAGGTAGAATGGGTCTCAAAGCAGGTCAGGCATAAGAGAGTCCTAGGGGATATATTGGGAACCTTGTTTACAGCTACAACATATCATGTATGGATAGAAAGGAACAATAGAAGATTCCAACAGAGCAGCAGGACTAGTGAAGAGAGACTGAAGGAGATTGTATGTCAGATTTTTATATTGGCCCAATGAGCTAATGGCTGGAGTAAGGTGATGCAGAGATTTGATAGATTCCCATGTTAAAGGAGGAGTATGCTGCTAAATGAAGAGATCTCTGCATATATCCCAGTAGATGATGTGTACGAGATTACTGATAGATGAGCATACTCGGAACTATAGGCTTACTATGTATTCTGTTCTATGAGAAATCAGTCCTATAGTCCGATGGACTGGTCTGTACATAACGTTCAGTTTTGGTTAAATATAAATGTTTTCCCTTTTGACCAAAAAAAAAAAAAAAGCCTAACATTTGCCCAAAATTAAGCCTAGTGGGGCAAAAGTTTGGCCGAGGTTTTTCTTTAAGGCCTCTTTGCCTTAAAGAGAAGGGGAGGCGAAAGAGAAGAGAGAAAAGAGAGAAGGGAAGGCCGCCGATGAGTGAGTGAACCCTAGTGGTTCACTTTGTTGAATAGAGCTGGACGGGTCGGGTCGTGGGTTAATGGACTGGGTCAATTAATTAAAACGTGGGCTGGGTAGGATGGAATAGAATATTGGACTGGGTATTAAAATGGGCTGGTTTTAATGAATTGGCTTTTAGCCCAAATGGTTTTAGGATTTAAATATGGACTGCATTAATATAAAATATGTAATTATGGATGCTCAAATAAAAATGAAAATTATATTACGTCGCAATAGCCGTGCAACATTTGCAAGTCCACCTTAAATAAACGCTATTATTTAATTATGCGAAGGTAAATGCGATGCGTGTGCATAAAAATGGTAAAGATGCTGAAATGATTATACGGCGGATTGTCCTAATATCAGTAATAACAATAACAACAACAGCAACAACCTGCGACAACGGCGACAACAGCGTATGACGCAACGGCAGCGCGACGGCAACAACAACAACCAATGCGACAACAACCAGCGGCAACAACAACTGACAGGCAACAGCACGCGACAACAACAACAACAACAGCGACAGCGGCGCAAGACGCAGCCAGCGAGCAGCGCCTACCAACCCGCAGGCAGCAGCACAGCAGCAGCCAGCGGCAGCCCGCACGCGGCACTGAGCAGCAACACACAACGGAGCACCCCGCAGCGCAGCAAACAGCAGCAACAGCAGACAACACCAACACAACAACAGCAGCAACACAACAATAACACTAATACTAGCGATGCCAGCGGAGAAGTATGACGATAGTAATGGGAAACGTAGTAGTAATGCATGATAGTAGTAGCGATAGCGAAGTAGCGATACTTGATAAGTGCGAAAATAGCGATAGCAGATATTAGCATACTTGATAATGCTGATAGGAGTAGGAGGAGTAGTAGTAGGAGGAGTAGTAGTAGTAGGAAGCGATAAATAATGCGATAGCAGATAGTAATATGCGATAGGCAATGATAGCGATAGCGATAATACGATATTAGCGATAGCGATAGTAGTAGTAGTAGTAATGTAGCGATAGTAGTAGCGATGGCGATAACAAAACAATAACGACCCCGGTGACAAAACACGAATATTAATGAGAGAGTGATAATTATAGTAAAATATAACTAGTTATTTCTTAAATTGCCGAAAATATTATAAGTATAAATAAATATTTAGGGAAAGCGGGACAAAATTGGGTGTCAACAGGCCTAATTTTGGACAAATACGGCAAACCACTGCCTTAAGGCCTAACTTTTGTCCCAGTAGGCCTAATTTTGGACAAAAGTTTGTCTTAAGGCAAACCACTGCCTTAAGGCCTAACTTTTGTCCCAATAGGCCTAATTTTGGGCAAAAGTTAGGCATTAAGGCAGAGGTTTGCCTTAAAGCCTAATTTTAGGCAGAGGTTTGCCTTAAGGCTTAAATTTGGGCAAAAGTTTGCCTTGAGGCAAACCTCTGCCTCAAGGCCTAACTTTTGCCCAATAGGCCTAATTTTGCTACGAAACTCTGCCTTGCGATTTATTTTTATTTTTTTGATTGAGTCAGGGTTCGAACCCAGAACCTGAGAGTATTTGGCGAAGGACAAAATTTAAAGACTAGCAATTTGAGGGGCAAAAATTAAAGACCGCCTCCGAATAAGGGCAATCGTGTAAATTGTCCATTGATAGTTATATTAGCCCCAAGTGTGCTCAATTTGGGCCATTTTGTGAAGGGGCGGACTCACGAATACAATGGCAAAACATGCTGTATATTTTACAATTTTAAGTGGAACTTGTTGGCAATTACAAGTTGGAACTTATTAGCACTAATATTTCCTAACTTTAAATGGTTCAAGCTTGGTGAAGTGTATAAGAGGTGTATACTACTTAATAATAGTAGTAACTAGTTATGATTTCCTTTAACGTTTAGTATTTAATTTTTTCACATTCTTTCTTATTATTTTACCATCAATAAAATTTCTTTTTTTCTTTTACGATTGTTGTTTCGTTGTTATTGGTAATAGTATAGTAGACTAGTAGTATATGTTTGGAAAATCAAAATGTAAACGAAAAACAAATACAAATGAAAAGTAGGAAAAGGAACCGCCTATTAATATGGCCCCGAGAAGGAGTTTGTGACTAGGGATGTGTGTTATGTGGATTAAACTGAAAAACTAATTCAAACCAAATCGAATTTTAATTTGGACTGATTTTTGGGTTTGATTTCGAATTTGAGAAAATAAAAAACAAAGACCAGACACCCGCGCACATATGTTATTTTTGTTTAAGATATAAGTACCATTAAAGGGAGTTTAAAGGGAGTTTGAATTTAAGTGTTTTACCACTTTTCGCCTTACCTACTGACCTTTTTGTATTAGAGTATAAAACGCCTCATTCTTTAGGTGTAGACATGTATTTATATACTTTCAAATATTTTGTTTTTACCATTTTACTTGTGACTTATACTAGAAAATATATTTAAGAGATTTGACATTTTTTTTTAATTTTTTTTTTTTTTGGTAAATAAAAGGATTTTATTACCAATATGAGAATTATCGAGCAAAAAAGAAGCTGGATTTACAATAGTACCATACCAGCCTCTGTCCAGATGTCTACATTACCTCTAAACAGCCAAACAAACACCTATACATTTGACTAGCATTACACGGGATAAAAGTTCATGGCTCTCAGTCTTCGCTAAATCCCAGCTCATGCATTTCCTCTATGACAGACCTCCTGAATGACAGTCTTGATCACTTGTTTAGCAATCCTGGTTTTGGCTTGAAAAATACTATAATTCCTTTCTTTCCATATATGATATATGCAACCTGCAGCAACCATTCTAAATATTTCGGCCTCCACTGATTTTCTAGTGTTTCTTGATATCCATGCCAATTCCACTTCCCAGTCTTGGGGTGCTCTGTTTATCCCTTGCTAAGCTAATAGTTGAGTCCACACGTAGTTAGAGAAGGGACACAGAAAGTATAGATGTCTAATGGACTCATGAGCATTATTGCATAGTGGGCGGTCAAGGATATTTGTGATTCCCCATTTGGCAAGTCTGTCTCTGGTATATAATCTTCCCATAGCAGCTACTCGAAATGTGAATATCCATTTGGGCACACCATAGTTGTTGAAAATCATCTTTCTCCAAGGGACTTTGGGGTATATAGGTTGCAGTGTTTGTAGAAGCATTGAATTGAGAATTTAGGCAGATGAAGCTGATCTACATATGTATACCCTGCCTTTTCAAAGTACTTCTTGCTCTTCAGTATCTTGACAAGCACCCAAGATGCTTGTTTAGGTAGCACTTCCCAGATGACTTGATTTTTGATGTAATAGCTATGTACCCATCTAACCCATAGTTTGTCCTTTTTATGGCTCAGATTCCGTAGAAGTTTTGAAATTTCTGCTCTATTCCACTCCAGAATATCAATAAAGTTTAGGACCCCTGCTGCCTTTGGTTTGCATAATTGTTCCCAAGATATGAGAGCTTGCTTTGCTTTGTCAGTGCTTCCAGTCCATGGATACCCCTTTAATAATGAATTGATCATCTCCAATATTTGTTTTTGGTAGAATAAAGATCTGTGACCAGAAAGTTTGTATAGCAGTAAAGACACTTTTGATCAGTTGTACTCTCACAGCATAGAAGAGTAATCTAGCAGACCAGGAGGTGATTCTGCTCAGAAGAGTAATCTCCAATACATTTGCTTTTTATTCACTATAAATGTTAATTTTTTTTGCCATTCAAATATAACTATCTAATTATATTAATTAGTTTATATGACACAACCGAATAATTGAATAACCAAATTGAAAAGAGAAAAACCGAATCAAACTAAATTTGTTTTGTTCGGATTGTACTCTGTGTTTCAAAATCGAAAACTGAAAAATCGAAACTGATAAATACAAAATCGAATGCACACAGCACACCCCTATTTTTGACCACTTTTTCTCCGTTAATAGGCTGAACATAACTCACCGCATCCCTCCAGTCTATGTATTTATTTCTTTAGTCCTTTAATATTCTTTAAAGAAAATATTAATAATAAGATTTAATTGATTAAATGTTCTTTATTCTTTGATCTCTGAAATTTTTTCTTCTTCTTTTTAGGACATTTATTTCGAAAACCAATTTTTAAACAAAAATGACAAGTAAATACTACCAAGGGCAAAGTTAGGGGATGAATCGTCGAAAATAACACTGTACATATATAAGGTTATGTGTATATACATTATTTTGATAAAACATTATGTGTGTGTCTCTTTGTGTGTGTGTGTGTGTCTCTCTCTCTCTCTCTATATATATATATAATAGGTGTTTAATCCTCTTGACTTTTTCGTGTGTCTGCTTCTTTATATTTGAATATCCAGTGAAATTTTTAGCTCAACTGCAAAAAACTAATGTATAAGTACTTAATGGTCTCAACCTCAATCATAAAAGTTCGTAACTCTTTGTAACCGTAGTTTTTTCATTACTAGTGTAAACAATTTATGAAAAGTATTTTTTTTTTCTCCAATATACAAATCAAGTGCGGCATCGTTGTCACAATTAAAAAGTACATTGCCTATACGGTTAGCATACAATTCATGGTCATTATCATAATGATATGATTTCAGACAATAAAATTATATTGGTTATAAATTAGTGGAAGTAATTTTTTTATCAATAGTATAAACAATGTGTAACAAACTAACACTCGTTCTTTATTATTTCATTTTTCTCCTTTAAACACGAACGGATGAGTCTTAATCAAGTTGATTGGAAGACGAAGCTTCTAATTCTTTTTTGTATGCAATGTTCTCCAATATAATCAGTGATTGCTGGGCCAAAGAAGGTTTGAAAGGAGAAAGGTGAAAGGTGTATTTTTATTTTATCTATTCTGTTTTAGTTTCTCATTTTCCGCATTTGCTCAATAAGATTCTTTTTAGAGTAAAAGAGTCAATCTCTTTGCTATATCACTTTCTTGGGTAAAAGACCTTTGCATTCAATTTTGACAATATGAACTTTTGGGTTCTCATTCAGGGTGTCGGGGATTGGACCGAATTTGGGCGGATCAAAATGGACTGAGTTAATAAGTGGATAGGTTATTGACTTGCCCAAAAATTACTTGGGCTGTAACGGATTGACTTAAAATGGGCTAAAAACCGGGTCATAACCGTACTCGCACAACTCTTTGTAAGTTTTAATATCTTTTATAAAATTTTAGAATCTGATTTTTTTTTTTTATACTATGCCTATATAACATATTATGGGTCAATTTGGGCTGCATATCAATCCAAAATTTTAGGACATAAACGGCCATTCGAGTGAAACTATTTACACCGGATGACCCAAGAAACTTAAAAGACATTTTTTTTTAGCTTTTTCAAAATAATTCCATTTTGTAACCTTTTTCAATTTATTCCAGCATATGTATAAAATTTTATCATTGTTGTATAGTATGAATCACTATTTTATATGGAGAAAAGATATTTTTTCACTCCTAAATTTGCATCGAAAACTCACTTTAACAATTAAAATTTACTTGTAATTATTTACCTCCCTATTCTTGTCGATAGTGTATTAAATATCCCCCTAAGTAGAGAAAGTGTACTCACCTTCCTGGAAGCAAGTGAGAAGGAAAAAAAAATTAAAAAACTGATAAAATAATACACATGTCATTTTTGTAATGGCCAATACATAATTAATACTCTGAACATTTTTTCCTTGATATATTAATATATATTTTTTAATTATATTTTATTTTATTTTGAGACAAATAAAATATGTGGGTCCCACTATTCCTTTTAAGTTTTTTACCTCTTCGCTTTATTTATTTTCTTCTCCAAAAGACCTTCTCCTCCATTGCCACTCCCCTATCTATTCCAACATTTCCATGACCACCATGGTTGGACTAAATGTTGGAGAGAAAGAAATTAATAAATTGATGACTATAAATATAATAATTTTATATAAAAATTGGCACTGTTATAATTTGTAATTTTGTGGTGTAAGAAAATAGCGGAGAAGCAATAACTTTGGAATAGATTCAAACTTTATCATGGTTAACAGAATTTAGAGACATAGTTGGGAAACAGCCACCAGTCCGTCTTTTAAAATGAAAATCATTTCTTGAGATGAGGAAAACATGCATAGACATCAGCGTTGGGATATTTCGCCTCGGCGTGTTCTTTGCACTTGACTCATAAGTTATGGATTGTGGGAGGGGCGGGGGGTGTTGGGGGGGTGGGGGGAAGGTTGGTGGAGGAGCAGGAACAAGAAGGTAGGTAGGTTTGGTTGTTTGGGTGGAGGTGGGGGGTGGTGTGAAGAAGGAGGATTTAAAGGAATAGAGAGGGTGGGTTTGGTTGGGGGTGGGGGGTGTGAAGAAGAAGGAATGGAATTGAGACTTTTTTTAAAAAAAACAAAAAATGAATGAAAATACAAAAAATAGAAAAAAGAGTAGAAATTTAAAATTTAATCGATTGTTGACGTGGCGCTCTTGAGGCAGAGAGTGTTCTACACATCCCATTGTAAGATTGGTTTGGATAATGTAAGGTTGAGTTTAATTCACGTATAAGTTGTTAACAGGGGCTAAATAACTACAAGTAAAGTTTAATTGCTAAAGTGAGTTTTCGGTGAGAGTTTGGGGGTAAAAAGATGTCTTTTCTCTTTTATATGTATAGAATATGTATCATACGTATAGAAACTATATCATTGTTATATATAATATGTATCGCTGCAATATGTGTATAAAAAATATATCATTATTGTATAATTTGTGTATAATAAATGTATATTGAATGTATATTCGCTAATTATACATATTATACATGTTTTTTTGGTATACACATTATACAATTATTATACACAAATTATACATGTTCTAGGGATTGAAAGAAACAGCAAGTCAAAGCTTTGAACCGCAACAGTAACAACAACAACAACAACAACACCGATGATGGAGGTAAGAACGTTGTTTCATCGCCATCGCCATCGCCGTCGTCATCGTCATCGGTTCCAAACACGAACTACGTGGTGCCGCCGACGAACCAAGCTCTAAATTTTCTGTAGTGGGAAAAAAACACATCCGATTAAATAGAAACTGGACCCAAAAACATAAAATTTGAAACTTTTCAGAAGAATTAAACAAATAAAGACGCAATGCAACATAGTACATACAAAAATCCTAAATTAGATAAATGAGACACGCTGGATGATAAAAATTAACTAAAAATAGACAAAATTACACTACATGGATCATAAAGACCGCAAAAGACCCATCGAGCATTGAACCAATTTCTCACGGAGGTGGAGAATCGGCCAGCAAAGCCTCCCCTTCAGATAACTCAAGCTAGAGGTGGACGGTTCTGCTTTGGCCTTTGGGTATCCGTTGGCTAGATTTGACATTAAATTGATCCTAAGGTCTAATTTAGTACTTTGTATAAAGTATGGTTAAAATTTATCTTATTTATTCCTAAAAGGTCAAGTGGTGTCCTTTTTCCGTATTTCTATGGACTAAAATGAATTGGACTAAAATTGGTTGAGCTAATGAATAAGCGGGTCAATAATCAGGCCAGCCATAAACGAGTTAGACTGTTATGTATTCACGGCCTAATTACCAGCCATAGTTCTCATTATCGACCATATTGTAGTTTCTCTTTTGTTTAAATGATAGTTTTTTAGTTCGCCTCATGAGTAATGAGCAATTGACTTTTTTATAATTTTGCAAAGAAATAAAAAAAAAACACAGTATAAACTATTAGTTCGCCGGTCAACCATTGTTTGGCATTGCTTTGAGCCGATCGGACTCCTGGTGGAATTAAGCCCAAACAGTGATTAAATGTGGATTAGTTTGGCTGAGTGGATACACAGTGTCCTTTTCCCTATTATGAACTAGAGGCAAATTAAGAAATTGTATGTATTCAAATACGACAAATAATGTGGACTACAGGAAAATTTAAAGTATTTAGGTACGACAAATATTCTTAATTAGATAAAAATCTAGTATATAACAGTAACAAATCTACCATTTAATACACACATATTTTTATATTTTTCTTTATATTTTTTTTAATACACGTGGAACAGAGGCAAATTTAGAAATTTTAATATATTTAGGTGTGACAAATATGTTAACTAGAGGCAAATCCACTATTTAACGGTAACAGTATACTCCCTCCGGATAAAAAAAACAGTCCACTTAACCTTTTTTCTTGAGTAAAAAAAAAAATGTCCACTTATCAAATCAAGAAAGAATTAACCTTGTTTTTTTCAGATTTGCCCCTATTAAGTGTTATATGATCAAATCCCAACGCCTATTTAATTAGGGTTAGTTTAGTCAAATTACCTATTTTTATCTTGGAGTTAGTATTTTCTTAAGGGTGTGCAAATGATTAGTATTTTCTTAAGGGTGTGCAAATGGCTAAGTGGACTCTTTTTTTTATCCGGAGGGAGTACCATTTAATATATATATATATATATATATATATATATATATATATATATATATATATATATATATATATATATACACACATATTTTTTTAAAATTCTTTAAATACCCACACACACACATTATTTATTTATTTTCTTTAAATAATTTGAATACACGTGGACTAGAGGCAAATTTAGAAATTTTAATGTATTTAGGTGCGGCAAATATGTTAACTAGAGGCAAATCCAGTATTTAACCGTAACAATATACCATTTAATATACATACATATACATATTTTTAAATTTTTTCTTTAAATCTTTACTATGGACATTTAGTATGTGAACTTAATTTAAATATCATAAATTGATTTTCTAACCATTTTAGAATAGACGATAAATTGCTAAAATTTAATTACATTTCCATCCGCTTTATCTTCATTTACGTGATAAAATCTCGAGAAACCTACAGAGAGGGAGTAGCATTAATTTTTTAGCATTATAAATAAGATCCATATGTCCGCTTAATGATATACTCAATTGAAAATTATTCCGAGTGATCGCTTGTGAAGTAATCGTTCTTTGGTTTGCTATTTTGTTTCTCTGATTTCACAATGTAAGATCAGTTATCTCTCGTTTCTTTTTATTTAATTTGATATAAAATCAGAAAGGTTTGCATTTGAATTATGCAACCCACTATATGCATTTTTCTTCTTTTCTTTAATTTATGACCACATTTTTGCTATAAACAGTCTAATCATTAAGATCTTTTATAAAGTACCAATATCACTTTTCGCTTAACCATTTTTGTGAATGCGTGTTTTTATCACTACTCTATTGACTGTCATCGCACAATCAGAATCACCACCACCAATGACCTCTACCAATCAACCAGTGTTGCAGCCTCCATCAATAACCATCGCTACTACCACACTACCTCCACCACCACATTCATCACAACTATCACTTTCAATTACTATCACCAGCCACCTTTACTATCATCGACTACCACCTCTAATCGTCACAAACTTTTAGATAGTGACGGTCAATATTTATAACACCATTTATGATAAGATTTTCTGTAAATATTTTATAAATTTAATATTTAACTATTATGTTATTATTATTTTGGTTTAATAATAAATTATACAAAGAAGTATATACATATTTGAACGTTGAGAAATCTGATATATTCAAATTTAGATATATTATAAAAAAAAATATAAATGAGGCCCTACACTCGCCTATATTAATAATTCTAATTTTGTTATATGGCCTATTTAGGTCTCAAAGCAGTGATAATTCAGGAAATAGCTATGAGAAGGCTTCACAAAATTTTGGTTGTTCTAACTTCCCAACATTCACATCTATGTTACAGGAAGCTTCCATGTCAAGCAGGTATGAAATTATTTACTTTTTTGTGTAAATAAGTTTTTTTGAAGCGATCAAATATTTCATTAATCAAAATAATTCTTGCAAAAATGTTTTTTTTATGCATAAATAATTTAAATGTTTAGAGATTCTTATAAATGCGGAGAAAAAATTCAATTGTCAAAAGATTTTTGGCCTAATTCAAAAGTTTAAAATGTTAAAAGAAAGGCACGATTGACTTATATTTTTTCTCAACAAATCTCTTTGTTATAAAGAGATAGACTCTGTTTACATTTACATATACATGAAAAAGTTGTGCAAATACATGCTGGTGAGGTGACGTAACAATTTTATAATTTGTTTATATTAATATATGTCATAATGAGTTGTATAGATTTACCTCATTTAAAGTGTAACTGTGTAAGAGATATTAAAGAGTTTTTTTTTTTTTTTTTTTCATTTTAGATTTTAAACATAATTTTAAAGTCTGAAACGTGGTTATTACCGATTGTTATGTTAATACACTTTTAGTTATATTTTATGGCCTATTCATATATTGATACTTTGGTATATCTGTTTGGAAAATTAGCCCTCGCTGGCAACCATGTGAACATTATCGAACACATCGTCATGATAATCAAGTGCCCGTAGATCAATTCTCGCTGACAATTTAGAGATAGCATAATTTAGATAATTTAGATTTATCTCAGTTCCGCAATTTACAGATATTATCGTTAAGATCTATCTCAATTTTATATTATGCAAGTACTCATTCAGGGATAAATTTCTTCGTTTGAGCAGGAAAAGAAAACATGACATGAATTTAACCTCAAGGTAAAAATTAGGAGTAATATGTTTTGAAATTTATTGACAGAATATTCAATCATAGATGGAACCTTTTTACATGTTCTTTTTTTATTATTAATGAAATATCCTTTACTTTTTTAGTGGAATATGGCTATTTGTAATTAATCTAATCAACTCAATTAAATATTTTTTACTTAGGCATGTGTGTAACGAAGATTTTGATCTGCAAGTTACCGGAGGCTCATATGTACCTCAGAAGGTATGCATCTTTGATCTCCTCTTTCTTTTTATTTTATTTTATTTTATTATGTGTCTATTTAATTTTTTACTTATAATTAAACCTTACCATGACTCCATGAGTATAATTTGTTTTTGGTATAGGAAAATAATGCTAACTCCAATGGGGATTCTGTTCCTCCAGTAGAAAGGCCAATATCTGATAATTCAAGGGTATGGTGGCCAATTGTTATCATTATTACTTTTATTCTCTCTTTCCTCGAGCTGTTATTGAATATTTAGACTTTATTATACGATGGAATATTATAGCCAATTTTCTTATGTAACAAATAAAAATGCAGGCTAGCTATGCACGCGGTAAAATGCCAGTGCTGCGTCATTCATCTTCTAGTTCAAGAGTATATCTCATCATTAATTTATTTTCAGTAATTTAATTGGTCTATTTTTAAAAAATAATTCAAGAAATTTATACATATTGCGGTTTAAAACAATAACATAATATGATTTTTTTTCCAATTTTAATGAAATTACCACAGAGAGAAGTTGTTGAGCAAGAAGATAAGCAGCAGAAGAGACATTCTCCATGGTCGATCAGGTAGCTTTACACCTTTTGGTAAAGCTTTTGAAAAATATTTCCAAGAATTTAAAATTGGTTTCTTTGTTTTATAATTGTTGAGTTGAAACATAGGCCTATTACCAACCGATTGTACGATCCAAGCTTTGCTGAAATTGGTCTACCGGTTGATCCTCACTTGCGTATGCTCCTGCGGAATCCAAATTTTTGTAAGTAATTTTTTGTCTTTAATGCTTTTTAATGCAAAAAATTTTAAAGCCCAAAAAAAAAACAGTCCTATGTGTAATTATTTTAACGAGTTTTATTTGTACCCCTTAAAATTGCAGGCAACCCTAAGGCTCGCAGTAAGGGCAAAGAGGTGATCGATTTGAACAAGTAATGGTTTATAAGATTGCAAGCAATTGAGTTATATTGTGCTGAAGTTGAAGCTATTTTGTCAAATGAAGAATCACATATGACAAAATCAAGTTCATTGTGGAACATTCTCAAATATTCTTCTTTTTGTCTTTTAAGTCCTTTCAATTTCATAAGCAGAAAAGTGTTGAACGTCTTCCTTCAAGTTTAGTTTTAATTTTGCGGTTTTGTTCTCAATTCAAGTTATTGGTAAACCCCATTTCTTTGTAGAACTCTTTCAAGTTTGAATGCAACATCATGTTTCTTATTTTTACATCCTTCGTTATGCTTTACTAGTTTACCTTATAATTTATCCAAGTGATTGATTTGGCTCCGAGATGGATTCAAAGTCTTGTAACATAGACTATATGATAAGAAATTGAACTGTGGATAAATAAACAAGTCAATAAAGCATAGTTTATTACCAAATTCAGCACTGCATCATAGAGCAACTATATATATACACTTTTGTTATAGGGAATCTTTAATTTCTTTCCATATATGATAGTATGATACTAGTATATTTTCTCAAGTACAAGATATTCATTCTTTCTACCAAAGGTGTTAAAATAAAAGGTTTGAGTCAATTTAACACGAATCCAATAAATATATGCATTTTTTAAATAAATTACTAGACGAAAATGATAGAAAATTAAGTACAAGAAGTTATCAAGCCAGTCTCCAATTTGCAATGACCAGCAGATTCCACCAACAAAAGTAAATGTACATAGAGCTTTTGTGTCCAGGCCTTCACCAAAAAGCCCAAATCCATACTCTTGGGCCGCTGAAAAGTTCAAGTAAAATTACGATCATTGGCTTCTTTTTGGTCCTATTTCTAAAAAGTAGCCACTGTCATGAAGTCTCAGATTTCACCAACTGAAATTCCATGATGGTATTGTGAAATTTCACATGCAAAATTGAAATTCTAAAGAAAGCGGTTAATTTTCCATTACAAGAGCTAAAAAGTGATTAATTTGTGCATTTTATCCAAAGTTCAAACATGTAATTTTAACAGCAAAGTGCAGCTATTAAGGCGTCCACGATCAAGACAATTGGTTGAATCCCGTGAAACCATTTCATAGAAGTTCATTGATATCTTCTTTTTATAAAGCAAATCGACTTCGACTTGAACAATCCACATCACTTCTGCTTCTATTGGAACACAAGATTTCCCTTTTTTGTGGAAAAGGCCCGTATCAATAATTGGGTCAAAAAAAGTGTCCACTTATTAAATCAAGAAATAATTAACCTTATCTTTCTAGATTTGCCCCTATTAAATATTATGTGATCAAATTCCAATGCCTATTTAATTAGGAGTAGTTTAGTCAATTTACATATTTTTTTTCTTGCAGTGAGTAGTTCTTAAGGGGTGTGCAAATGGCTAAGTGGACTCTTTTTTTTATCAGGAGGGAGTAATGGATAATTTGTCAATCTTAACCTTTACTTCTTCCCAAACAATTTTGTACTCTATAGAAGAGCCGGTTGGGCTCCTTTACCGTAGTCCGTTCCAATTATTAAAAAAAAAAAAAATTGTGGGCCCCATATACAAAACAACAACTAATAATAATAAAAAAAAATTATGGGCCCCATATATATTAAACAACAACTAATATTAAAAAAAAATATGGATATTAAACACCAACCAGATATTAAAAAAAAAAAGAGAGAAGAAAAAAAAAAGTGAAACCCACCACCTCCAAACTCACGGGAAAAAAAAAGTGGACCCCATATTGACAAAATCAAGCAATAGTAAAAAAAAAAAAGTGAACCCATATTAACAAAATCAAGCAATATAAAAAAAAGGGGTGGGCCCCAGCTAAAAGTGGGACGCCATATTAACAAAATCAAGAATAAAAAAAAAAAAGGGCCCCATACTAAACACCACCAAGCAATAAAAAAAAAAAAATTTAAAAAAAAGTGAACCCTATATTAACAAAATCAAGCAATATAAAAAAATAAAAAAAAAATTTAACTCTATATTAAAAAACCAAATAATGTCAAAAAAGAAAAAGTGCGGACTTTGTATTAGTAGTAAACACTAATATAATAAAGTTTTAAATACGAAAAAACTACGTATTGTATTAATCGTGTTTTGAGGATAGATATATATATTAAAAAAAAGTGGAACCCATCACCTCCAAACTCACGGGGAAAAAAAAGTGGACCCCATATTAAAAAAATCAAGCGATATTAAAAAAAAAAAAAAAAAAAAGTGAACCTCATATTAACAAAATCAAGCAATATAAAAAAAAAAAAAAAAAGGGGTGGGCCCCATACTAAACACCACCAAGCAATAAAAAGAAAAAAAGTGGACCTCATATTAACAAAATCAAGTAATATAAAAATAAAAAAAAAGGGTGGGCCCCATAAAAAGTGGACCTCATATTAACAAAATCAAGCAATATAAAAAAAAAAGGGTGGGCCCCATACTAAACACCACTGAAGCAATAAAAAAAGTGAGCCCATATTAACAAAATCAAGCAATATAAAAAAAAAAAAAAAATTAACCCTATATTAAAAAAACAAATAATGTCAAAAAAGAAAAAGTGCAGACTTTGTATTCGTAGCAAATACTAATATAATAAAATTTTTAGATACGAAGCGCAAACTACAATATTATATTAATCGTGTTTTGAGGATAGTATATATATATTATATGTATAAAAATAGTGCAAACTAATAATGTCCAAAAAAAAAAGTGCACCCTATAAAGGGTGGGCCCCGTATCTTAAACAACATATAAGCAATATAAAAAATAAAAATAAAAATAAAAAAAGAAAAAAAAGTGGAACCCACCATCTCTAAACTCACGGAAAAAAAAAGTGGACCCCATTCGTCGTCCGTAGCCCCTTAAAAAAAAAAGGGGGTGGGTCATACTAAACACCACCAAGCAATATAAAAAAAGTGAATCCATATTAAAAAACAAATAATGTCAAAAAAGAAAAAGTGACTTTGTATTCGTAACAAACATTAATATAATAAAGTTTTAGATACGAAGCGCAAAACTATAATGTTATATTAATCGTGTTTTGAGCGTAGTGTGTGTGTATATATATATATATATATATATGCGTAAAAAAGTAAAACTAATAATGTCCAAAAAAAAAAAAAAAAAAAAAGTGCGCCCTTATAAAGGGTGGGCCTATACTAAACAACACCAAGCAATATAAAAAATAAAAAAGTAAAAAAAAAAAAAAGTGGAACCCACCATCTCTAAACTCACTTTAAAAAAGTGGACCCATATTAACAAAATCAAAGAATATAAAAAAATAAAAAAAAATAAAAAGAGTAACCCCATATTAAAAAAATAAATAATGTCAAAAAAAAGTGCGGACTTTGTATTCGTAGAAACACTAATATAATAAAGTTTTAGATACGGAGCGTGGCCTATAACGTTATATTAATCGTGTTTTCAACATAGTGTATATATATTACTATTATATATAAGAGGGAATGTGAGGACTTTTGTAGTCCTCACAATAATTTCCCAAATTTTTAAAAACTTTTTCATTAATTACTTTTATGTCCTAATTTTATTTATTTAAGTCAATTTTTTTGTTTTTTGTTTTTAAAGTCTACTTTTGTGAGGACTTTTGTAGTCCTCACAATAATTTCCCAAATTTTTAAAAACTTTTTCATTAATTACTTTTATGTCCTAATTTTATTTATTTAAGTCATTTTTTTTGTTTTTTGTTTTTAAAGTCTACTTTTGTGAGGACTTTTGTAGTCCTCACAATAATTTCCCAAATTTTTAAAAACTTTTTCATTAATTACTTTTATGTCCTAATTTTATTTATTTAAGTCAATTTTTTTGTTTTTTGTTTTTTAAAGTCTACTTTTCAAAAGCTATCGAGCACAGAGACTTTTGTAGTCCTTACAATAATTTTCAATTTTTTTAAAAAAAATTTAATTAATTACTTTTAGGTCCTAATCTTATTTATTTATGTCAATTTTTTTTGTTTTTTGTTTTGAAAGTCTACTTTTCAAAAGCTATCGAACCTCCTACCTCATTTTTCACGTTCTTTGATTTTCGATTGGTGCTCGATATCCGCATTTGAGCCCAATTAATCCGATAATTAACATTTTACGATCGCATGCTTTATTCGGGGAGCACTTCCTCCAAAGATTTTTTTCCATATCCATGTTCGAACCCCTAATCCTAATTAAGAGAGGAGCGGCTCCATCTACTTTGCCTTAGTTATTATGTATTTGTCTTAAAAGTTCATTAACTATGTATAGATTATTTATTTAAAATTAAATAACTTCGAGAAAATTAGGATACATAAGTTATAATGTCAAATTACGGTTCCAAATTTGATTTGAATTAAATAATTTCATCAAAATGGAAGTTAAAATATTAAAGGAGTGGAATGAAAATTTTGCTTTTATATAACTACCCGCAGCGATTACAATGGGTATATGGTTGTTGTTGTTGTTATTGTACACACTTGTACTAACACAAATTATATTTCTTTAGTTAAAATATCTCGCTTTATATCTTGAGTTTGGGCCCCAGGGCTTAGCATCGACCTCACATACAGTATATATATATATATATATATATATATATATATATATATATATATATATATATATATATATAGTGCAAACTAATAATGTCCCAAAAAAAGTCACATCCCAAATTAAAAAATCAAACAATATTCATGTAATTTTCAAAGTATCTCATTAAGTCAATAATGATGGATTATTTATAATATGCGTATCAATCTATTAGTAGGAGCAAATGAAATTAACTTTTTTAACTTCAAAAGGTTATGTAGTCAAACCATACAATTTTCTTTCTTTTTTTATATTAGCTTGAGATCTAATCTAGATATTAAAAAGCTTGTTGTATTTGCTATTCCGCCATGTCATTTATTTTATTATGTTTACTAAAATAAATATATTAAAATATTTATATTTTAAAAATAAGATAGAATTTAATTACTTTTTATTTTTATGCTTACTCTAATAAATGTGAAAAGAGATTAATGTCGTAAAAAAATATACCAAATGGAGATCAAATAATGAATAAGGTAAATTAGTCAAATTCTAATTCTAATCGACATTTACTTAAAAATATACAAAAGATAACATGACAAGTAAAATGAGCTAAACGGAGAATATTTAAAAATTAAAAAATAATATTTCTTCATTTAAATAGAAAATCAATTTCTATTTTGTTTCGTTTTAAACATGTAAAATTAATTTAATAATTTGAATTAGAATTATCCAAATCAAAATTTGATAAAAAATAATAAGTATTTTACACCTTTAAATTAATCGAATTAAAATTGAAAGTATCAAACCCATGCTTAAATATTGCTATTATTTTATCTCAAAGAGAGAGAAAATAGTTTCCTTTTAAACAAGTCTTCTCTTTTAAAAAATATTAATAAATTTGCCGATTTTGTATTCGTAGCAAACACTAATATAATAAAGTTTTAGATACGACACAAACTACAATGTTATATTAATCGTGTTTTGAACATAGTGTGTATATATATATATAAAAAAAAACGATATCCAAACACAACTACATACACATGATCATACGCACTATAATCTTAAGTTAAAGTGTTGGTAAAAATGCGCGCAGCATGGCATAGACCGTCTAGTTTTAGAATAAGAGATAGTCAATGTTGGGATTTTTGGAAGACCTATTAAAGAGAAGGATAATATTGAGAAAAATTAATTAACATACCATTTGATTTTGAAAAATTCATTTATTTTGGACCATAAAAAAGTTCCAGAAATTTATTTATATTGGAATGGAGGGAGTAGCTTTTTTCTCGCCCATTAATAAAAACAATAAATATAAGGTATTCTTCAATATAAGAATATAATTGGAAACAACACTAATTATTGTCTTGAATTCCTTAATCGATAATTATTTTGGGATAATTATGGGACTGGACGGAGTATTTTATATTTTTAAAAGTTTCGTAGCATTCCCAACTTCCACTTCCCAACCCTTTTGATCAATTTGGTTTATTTGACTCAATAAATTAACTTTGTAATGGATAAGGTTGTTATTACTTTACCATGTTGGACTCCAGTCTCCAGGTGCTGAATTCACATTAACAACCTGAATAAAGATTGACCCGTGCCACTTCCAGACTTTGAGGTATAAGGGGACCATTCAAACATTGCTGTTGTTTCTTTTACTGTTATTCTCATTTTGGGTCATTACTAAAAAAGTAGGGATAAAGCGCACCATTCCCCCCCCGAACTATACCCGAATTTCTTCTACGACACACCTTACCTTCCTGCGTCACTTACCCCCAAACTTATTTAAAACGGAATAATTACCCCTAAAAGTTGATGCCCATTCTCATATGGGAGAGTGACATACACTCTCCTTGCCACACGTGTATTTATTTGTTTTCTTATTTTTTTTTTTTTTAATTTTTTTGAACTTACGTGTCAATTTTTTTTAAAATAAAAATAAAAAACTTAATTTTCATTAAAAAAAAAAAAGAGTTTTAAAACCCGTCTTTTTTTTAATTTGAAAATTTTATTTTTTTTAAACCCATTTAAAAAAAAAAAAAAAAAACTAAAAACATGGATTAAAAAACTGAATTTTCTTTTAAAAAAAGGATTTTTAAAACCCTTTTTAAAAAAAAAAAAAATTGAAAATTTGTTTTTTTTTTTAAAACCCGTTTTTGAAAAAGAAAAAAAAAGCGAAAAATGATTTTTTTTTTAAATATGGAAAAATGGATTTGTTAAAAATATGGAAAACTTGATTATTTTTTTAAAATGTCTTAAAAATCTTGATTTTCATGATTTCATTTTCTTAGGACACTTTTATTTTTCAAATAAAAATCCGGAAAAGTGTTTTTCTTGCCAAAATGTGAAAAAAAAGCTGAATTTTTATAAAATTTTGAAAAAAATTAATTATTTTCTTAACATGTGGAAAACCCTTTTTTAAAACTAAATGTGGAAGACTAGATTTATTTTCAAATTTTAAGAAAATGCGAATTTTTAAGAAAAAAAAAAAAAATTAAGTTTTCCCCTTTTTTGTATTTTCACTCTCTCAAAGAGAGTGAAACACACTCTCTTTACCACATCGGCGTTTAGGGGGTAACTATTCCGTTTTAAATAAGTTTAGGAGGGTAATAGGGCCCGGAAAGGTAAGGTGTGTCGTAGTAAATCGGGTATAGTTCGGGGGTAATGGTGCCTTATCCCAAAAAAGTATGGAGTATCTTGTTGCCAAGTACCATGCAAAAACAAATTATGTATAATTTGAGGTCACATATTGATAAAAAATTTCACCATTTTGTTGACCATACACCGTCCATTAAACAGTCTAGTCCGAGGTTCTTTATGTATCCTTTATACACACTGTAGATGAATAACATGAATTTACATGGATTATGATTATTTAATAGTTATGTTTTTTCATTATAATAAATTAATTTATCATGGTAAGTTGATATAGATTTATACAACATTGGATGGGATAAGTATATTAATTATCTGTTAATTAGCTAGTTACACACACATATAGGTCTACATGTATTCATCTAATAAACACCACTAAGGATTGTGGTGAGATGAATAAGATCGATAGGTCTGTCCTTAACTAAAGATTTCAGATTCTAGCCTTAGAAATTTATATTTTTAGTGATATGTGCTTCTCCTTCTAATTGATCTTATACGACACAAGTTTAAATTAATCGGGCCAGTAAGTTTCAAATGGTTATATTAGAAAAAGCGGTCGATATATCCGCCCCCTCTTCTTTATCTATGAATTGGAACATCTAATTAATGATCAATTGTATAGTCAATTAATTTCAAATTATTTACTAATAATTTGAAAAAGTAGACTGCAATTTCTCTTATTGAACAATCATGATACTTTCCAATTCGAAATTCTTTATACCGTAGTCGATTTCTCCTTAAATAATACACTTCTGACAATATCTTCAAAATCCTTTGATATCCAGTACTCACCAACTAGGACAGGCCTAGTGGGACTACACATTAGAAGGGAAAAACTAAATACAAGAAGAAATTAAGGAAAAGCTACATCACTTAAAATTTAGCTACATAATATTACAAGCATTTGGATTTTCATCACTGAACATAAGGGAAGACTGTTCTTCAACTGGAATTAAGTGAGCAACAGCAGGATCAGTAGTGGCCCTTACAAAATTGGGAGGTGCCTTTCTATCATAAACACCAGCAGCATAAGGATGTGCCACCATACTATGAGGCACACCATAACTCACACTTTTTACCAGTGGATTGTGCCACCATAACTCACCCTTTTTACCAGAGGATTGTGCTGCCTTCAACACTTTCTTAGCCTCCACTAATCCTGTTACCGTTGCTTTCTGTGGCTTTAAGTCCATCTCCACTGATTTTGCACCTAACCATGTCAATAATTGAACCCAATTAATTAATAGACAGAAAATATTTATCCTATACGATACTCCTTCTATATCAATTGATGTGATTTTTTTTTTTTTTTTTTTTCATCCCTCCCCCAAAACAATGATATTTTTTTAATTAGTAACAATTTAATTTTAAACTTCTCATTTTACCCTTAATGGGATGATTTATGGTCTATGTATGACTTGTTTTAGATCACAAATTTAAAAAAAAAAAAATTCTTTCATTCCTAAACTTCGTGCTCAATCAAACGTCATCACATAATTTGAACGAGGAAGTACTAAATAATTATTGTTAGACTATTTCGAAAATTTATATTTGTAAACGCTATAACTTCAAAGTTAAATCATATAAATTGATGGCATAAATTTTTTACGATGTCGAAGTCTTTAAGAAAATAGTAGATTACCAGGTGCAACAGGTAAGGTTAATCTGATTGTATTAGAAAAATTCATCAGCAAGTTATCTTCACTTATTTCAGTATAACTTAGGAGGTAACCTATGTTATTTTCAAAAATAAGAAATTCACGACGAACTATAAAATAAAATATAGGGAGAGAAAAGTAGATTATTTAAATATGAAAAGTAAAATATACCTTTGACTCCCGAGACAAAATTGTGAACCTTGTTGGAAGATGTCTTTGCTTCCCCCTTAAGCTATTCTTATACAAACCAAAGCTAAACTTATTCTACCCCAAAGTATAGATGACGTGATGTGTCATGTGTCTGTGGCTCCAATGCTCATTCGTACAGTGGCTATCTGATCGAGGTCGATCGATGTGACACGAGTTGTTGGGAATGGGAGACGATAGCGCATTTCCTCGACATCTCCAGTACCTGGTTACTCGAACACACCCGGGTGTGTAATTTTCCTAATACATGTAGATAAGCAATTTTCTTGACAGTCAGTTCGCTATAATCCATACATCCCCCAATTAAGGTGTAGTCTTGTAGAAAATATTTTGACTACTCGATAACAGAGAGATGCGATTACACGCATGAGAAACACTGATTATACAAGGTTTTATTCCATTTTAATCAAATCAACAAGACACATTTTCTTGTTTTTCTTTCCAGTTCATTTTTTTTATTCTCGTTTACCTTCTTAAATTATCATTTAAAGTTTTTCTTTTTCATTTTCTTATGTTCGTAGCGTCCACTACACATAGCATCTACTATACATACATATAATTTAAGTCACCTCGTAAAAGTAACATATATAACCTTGGGATATTAATACTTATATACAATCCTCAATAGATATCGATTATTTTTTCACCTAAGAATAGGTTTTAGCAATTGAAACCAGACAAATTGGCATTGTATAGTCATATTCAGTTATACGCTTCAAAAATATAGATCCCCTAAAAATTATAATGCATCCGTTAGTCAAAGTAGTAAAGCATCTAACTTTTTTTTTTTTTTCTTATGTCTTTTTTTGTGTGTGTGTGTGTGTGTTGGATTGAATGGGCGTGAGTGTCTATGATTGAAATTGGTGAGAAACAACTCGATAATGTCATATACAAAATTTGAGAAAGATTACGGTGTAATGTAGACTGTTTTTTGAGACAAAAATCAGACTTGAAAATGCCCTTATGAAATATGTATATCGCACACAAAGATTTTCATGGACACCTTTGCGACAAGTGTATATCACGTTGTCTATCGTCTATATTGTTAGTAAATATATCACACATATTTCATGGATATACATAGTTATACATGAGATATAATAGATAACAAATATATAGTGGCACATACAATACACATGGGAATAACAAGGTATCCGGCGGAGGATACACATATGGAAACGTCTTCAACGACCTCGAGTTTCCAATTTGGAACACTACAAAAGAAATTGGAATTAGCTACAATAACATACAATACACATGGGAATAACAAGGTATCCGGCGGAGGATACACATATGGAAACGTCTTCAACGACCTCGAGTTTCCAATTTGGAACACTACAAAAGAAATTGGAATTAGCTACAATAACATTCGCTAATCCGCCGTTAAATTTCTCGTAACTACTTAAAAAATTTGATGACGCTGGAACGTCGGAGGTGTGCCAATATTGGCTAGGTTAAGAACCACAATATGAGATGATAGCCGATAAAGAGGCCACCTTAGTTGGCTAATTTCAAGAATAACTCAATTACTTATTAAGAGGAAACAGATTCTCTTAAAAGAAGCAAACTAAAGCCCGAAATTTATATGAAAAGTTTATAACTCAAAACAACATAGTTTATATTAAAGGATACAATCCATATTTATAGGCTACCAAATCTAAGAAGTTTAGGTATCTATTCAATGTGGGACAAGTTCTCCAAAATGATAAGGTTATGACTTAAAAGATAAGAACAACAACTGCTATTATATCTAGATAAGGTAATTAGGACAAGGATGATAAAAGATAAGCATGTATCAACATAATGTAAGCGCCTGCATCATCATGAGATAAGTTGCATCATCAAGTTGTAAACGCCTGCATCATTATGTGATAAATTTCTGCGTCATTTGATAATCTGTCACTAATTTGTCGACGAATAGTATTAGCGGCGGATTTCGTTGTTTAGCTATAGATTTTGTCCGTAGTTAATTCTTGTTCTTTTAGTGGTGAAATTCAACTCAAATCTGTTTGAATTCATCTCCATACTGCTCCAAAATTGATATTCAAGCTCCTAAAGACGTTTTCAACAAAATTCGAATCACCAAATCAAAACTAGAGTCCTTATATACAAAATTAGTGAAAATGTACTAACTATTCTCTATGCATGCCTTTTAATTGTTAATCCGAATTTTTAAAATATCGTTTAGAAATTCTCCCTCATCTGAAATTCTTATAAAAAAAGATCTTGAGTATTGAAAGAAGGTGGGGAGAACAATAAGGCCATGAAGTTATTAAATTGACTTGTATAGTCTTCATTTTCCGAAAGTATTTCAGAAGAGAGACATATCTATCCATAATTCAATATTTAAGTACAATAATAGAGAGATTTGAAGAGAAGATTTGAAATATTTAAGAAAATTAATTGGACAATACCCTTAGAACATAGAGGGGGAAGATTTGAAACTTTAAAGTTATTTTAACGGATGAAGTTTCTAATTATGAAATACAATATTTTTTTTTTTTTTAGCCTGAAATGTGAAAATTGACTATCGGATGTCAATTTTGTTAACTTGGATTGTTTTGTCATTTGGCAATTTGTTGTAATATATGCCTTTGTATATGGTTAAATGGGTGGTTTATGCTGAATTTGGATGGATTGAAAGCAGGATGAGCTAATAATAGAGGATCATTAACCCGCTCAAATATTATTTGGGTTAGATGGGTTGGGTCACTATGGGGTAAATTAAATGCCAATGCCCAGCCCTCCCATATCTTGTATAGTGTAATTTCTTTATTTATTTTCTTATAATATATATATATATATATATATATATATATATATATATATATATATATATATATATATATATATATATATATATATATATATATATATATATATATATCAAACAAAATATTTTGAAAAGTATTTTGTCAAGATTTTTCATAAATTAATTGGGCTATATATTTAGCCCAAAACAGCAAACTTTTGGATGGGTTTAATCAAACAAGTCAAGATGACTTAAGTCATGTAAATGGACTGATCATTTACCGTCCAAACTTGAGCTGATCGAACTAACATATTTTCATTAGCTATTTTATCACCTCTACTTCTATAATTGAATTCTCTCAGCATCGGATTGCTTTTATTTGTTTCCAAAAGTAAACAAAACATATATATCAAACAAAATATTTTGAAAAGTATTTTGTCAAGATTTTTCATAAATTAATTGGGCTATATATTTAGCCCAAAACAGCAAACTTTTGGATGGGTTTAATCAAACAAGTCAAGATGACTTAAGTCATGTAAATGGACTGATCATTTACCGTCCAAACTTGAGCTGATCGAGCTAACGTATTTTCATTAGCTATTTTATCACCTCTACTTCTATAATTGAATTTGCTCTCAGCATCGGATTGCTTTTATTTGTTTCCAAAAGTAAATCCTGGTTGATAGTTATATTAGCCCCAAATGTGCTCAATGTAGGCCATTTTGTAATGGGGCGGACTCACCAATACAATTGCAAAGCATACTGTATAATGTATATTTTAAAATTTTGTAGGGGAACTTGCTGGCAATTACAAGTTGGAAATTATTAGCACTAATATTTGCTAACGTTAAATGGTTCATGCTCGGTGAAGTGCATAAGGTCTATACTACTTAATAAGTAGTAACTGGTGATGATTTCCTTTAGCGTGTAGTATTTAATTTTTTCACATTCTTTTTTTATTATTTTTCCATCAATAAAATTTCTTTTTTTCTTTTACAATTGTTGTTTTGTTGATATTGGTAACAAAAAATTGCGTGGATTTACCTTCATACGGACTGGTCTTCAATTTTTGCCCCTCAAATAGGTGGTCTTTAATTTTGCTCCTACTTCTCATTTAATGAAAATTTGTGGGTCAAAGTACCCTTATTTGCGCGACTACGAAATCAGAGATTCCGATTCAAACCTCGGTTGAGTTAAAAAAAATAAATAATAATAATAATAAAAAATAAAAAATCGTAAAGAGCGGATTTTCATAGAAATTATGCCTATTTGGGATAAAGATATGCCTTAAGGCATAACTATGGTATATCCTATGAGACTGTGCCTTAAGGCATAATGTTACCGAATAGGCATAGTTTGCTATGAAAATTTATTGCGAATTTTTTTTACTTTGTTGGGATACTACAGAATTAAGCCCTAAGGCATAACTTTATCCCGAATAGGCATAGTTTACTATGAAATCTTGCCTGATGATTTTTTTTTTTTAAACCATGCTGGGGTTCGAAACCAGAATATCAAAGTATTTTCGATCACCTTTTTAACTGAAGAGTTTGAGGGACAAAAATTAAAGACCACCCTGAAATAAGGGCATTCTTACGAATTTCCCTATTGGTAATAGTATAGTAGACTAGTAGTTTATGTTTGGAAAAATAAAAATCAAAATGTAAAGGAAAAGCAAATGCAAATGAAAAAGTAGGAAAAGGAAGTTTTTATTGTGCGGATTGCCCTTCAAAAGCACTGGTCTTTAATTTTTGTCCCTCAAATTTGAAATTTATAGTTTTTGTTTTTTGCCTAAAAACTCATGGGTTCCTGGTTCGAATCCCCACTCAGACAAAAATAAAAAATAAAAAATCGCAAGACAGAGGTTTAAATTCGCTAGGCATAGTTTGCCTATTCGACATAGTTTGCCTTATGCCTAAAGGCAAACTCCACCTCAAGGAAGAGTTTGCAGGCAAATTATGCCTGATGGCTTATAAAAATATGCCTGAGGCCTAACTTTGGTTTGCAAAACTATGTCTGAGGCCTAACTTTGGTTTGCAAAACTATGTCTAAGGCCTAACTTTAGCTTGCAAAACTATGCCTGCAGGTAGAGTTTACAGGCAAACTATGTCTGATGGCTTGTAAAACTATGCCTGAGACCTAACTTTGGCTTGCAAAACTATGCCTAAGGCCTAACTTTGGCTTGGAAAACTCTACCTACAGGTAGAGTTTTGCATTCAAAATTTTGGCTGAGGCCTAACTTTTGTCCGAATAGGCCTAACTTTGCTACAAAACTCTGTCTTGTGATTTTTTTTAACTAAGACGGAATTCGAACCCCAAACCTCATTGTATTAGGCGAAGAGCAAAAATTAAAGACCACCAATTTGCTGGACAAAAATTAAAGACCACCTCAAGATAAGGACATTCTTGCGAATTGTCCGAAAAGGAACGGCCCATTAATATGGCCCGGCAAAGAAGGGGAGCAAGCAGCCCAACTAGACGTTTGTGACTAGGGGTATGTGTTATGCGGATTAAACTGAAAAATTAAATCAAAACCAAATAGAATTTTAATTTGGACTGATTTTATGGTTTGGTTTCGGATAGAAATTTAATCTTTTGTTCTTTTAACTTGGTTTCGAATTTAAAAAAATAAAAATAAACACGAACACATATATTATTTTTGTTTAAGATATAAGTATCATTTAAGGGAGTTTGAATTTGAGAGTTCTACCACTTTCAGCTGTACCTACTAACTTCTTTGTATAGTACAGTATAAAACGCCTTATTCTTATAAGGTATGCACACGTATTTTCTAAACTTTTAAATATTGTGTTTTTTTCAGTTTTATTTGTGACTTTAATGAGAAAATATATTTACGAGATTTGACATTATTGTTTTTCATTCTCTATAAATGTTTATTTTTTTTCGCCATTCAAATATGATTATTCGATTATATTAATATTTTATATGACACAACCGAATAATCGAATAAATCAAAATAACCAAATTGAAGAAAGATCGAACCAAATTGAACTTGTTTTGTTTCGATTATACCATCCGATTTCAAAATAGAAAACCGAAAAATAGAAACTGATAAATACAAAATCGAACCAAAAATCGAATGCACAAAGCACACCCCTATTTTTCACCACTTTTTCAACGTTAATAGGTTGAACTGAACTCACCGCATTCCTTCAGTCTATGTATTTATTTCTTTAGTCCTTTACATATTTTTTGAAGAAAATATTAATGACAAGATTTATTTGATTTAGCGTTCTTTATTCTTTGATCTCTCAGATTTTTTCTTCCTCTTTATAGGACATTTATTTGGAACACCGATTGTTAAACAAAAATGACAAGTAAGTACTACCGGAGGTAGTATAATTAAGGGCGACGTTAGGGGACGAATCTTCTTCGCCGGAAATAACACTGTTTATATAAGGTTAATTATATGTATATATATTATTTTGAGAAAACATTATGTATGTGTCTATAAATATATATAATAAATGTTGAATCTTCTTGACTTTTTCGTGTGTATACTTCTTAATATTTTGAATCTCTTTAGCGAACTTTTTGGCTCAACCGTGAATATAATGATACATAAATAAAAAGACCCGCAAAAAATAATGTATAAGAAGTTAATGGTCTCAACCTCAATCAGAAAAGTTCGTAACTCTTTGTGACCGTAGTTTTCTCATTACTAGCGTAAACAATCTATGAAAAGTATTTTTTTTTCTCCATTATACAAATTAAATACGGCAACGTTGTCACAATTAAAAAGTACATTGCCTATATGGTTAGCATACAATTCATGGTCATTATCATAATGATATGATTTCAGATAATAAAAATATATTGGTTATAAAATAGTGCAACTAATTCATCAATAGTATAAACAATGTGTAACAATCGTTCTTTATTTATTTCAGTTTTCTCCTTTAAACACGAATGGATGAGTCGTAATCAAGTTGCTTGAACGACAAATCTTCCAATTCTTTTTGTATGCAATATTCTCCAATATAATCAGTGATTGCTAGGCCAAAGGAGGATTGAAAGGCGAAAGGTGTATTTTTGTTTTATCTATTCTGTTAGTTTCTCATTCTCCACATTTGCTCATTAAGATTTTTTAGAGTAAAAGAGTCAATCTCTTTGCCATATCACTTTCTTGGGTAAAAGACCTTTGTATTCAATTTTGACAATATGAACTTTTGGATTCTCATTAGAGGTGTCAAACGGGGGGATTGGATTGAATTTGGGTGGGTCAAAATGGACTGAGTTAATAAGTGAGCAGGTTGTTGATCCGCCCAAAAATTACTTGGGCTAAAAAACAAGGGCTTATGTAGCCATATTAGATGGGGGTTCAACTAAAACCCCAAACTTTTGATGCGGGACATAAATTTATGTGTTAAAATTCATCAAAATTGCACTAAATAGTAGAAATGAACCTATAACTTTTAAAATATAATGGGTTCAATGCTAAGAATCTTAAATGGTTGAACCCCTAAAGTTTAAATTCTGGATCCGCCTCTGGCTGAAACGGATTGACTTAAAATGAGCTAAAAAGCGGGTCATAACACAACCCACCCAGCTCTCTGTGAGTTTTAATTTCTTTTATAATTTTGTAGTATCTGATAATTTTTTTTTTTTTTACTATGCCTATATAACATATTATAGGTCAATTTGGGCTGCATATCAGCCAAAATTTTAGGATATAAATGACCATCCGAATGAAACTATTGACACCGAATGACCCAAAAAACTTAAAAGACAATTTTTAGCTTTTTCAAAATAATTCATTTCGTAGCCTTTTTTTAATTAATTCCAGCTTATGAATAAAGTTGTATCGTTATTGTATAGAATATGTATCACTACTGTATATGTATAGAAAATGTATCATACGTATAAAAACTATATCATTGCTATAAATAATATATATCCCTACAATATGTGTGTAAAAATGTATCATTATTGTATAATTTGTATCTAATAAATGCAAAATCAACGTATATCCACTAATTATACACATTATACATATTTTTTTTTGGTAATACACATTATACATTATTATACATATATTATACATGTTTTGGAGATTGAAAGAAACTTGAAGTTAAAGCTTTGAACAGCAGTAACAACAACAACAACATCGCTGACAGCGGTAAGAACGTCGTTTCATTGCCATCGGCGTCATCGATTCCGAACACGAGCTACGTGGTGCAGCCGACAAACCAAGCTCTAAATTCTCTGTAGTGGAAAAAACACATCCAATTAAATAAAAACTGAATCCAGCAACATAAAAATTGAAATTTTCCTCAAGAATTAAACAAACAAAGAGGCAAAGCAACATAGTACATACAAAAATCTTAATTTAGATTAAAGAGACACACGGGATGATAAAAATTAATTGAAAAACGGACAAAATTACACTACATGAATCATAAAGACCGCAAAAGACCCACTGAGCGCTGAACCAAGTTCTCACGGAGGTGAAGAATCGGCAGCAAAGGCTCCCCTTCAAATAAATCGAGCTAGAGGTGGACGGTTCTGCTTTGGCTTTTGGATATCCGGTGGCTAGATTAGACATTAAATTGATCCTAAGGTCTAAGTTGGTACTCTGTATAAAGTATGGTTAAATTTATCTTTATCTATTCCTAAAAGGTTACGTGTAGAACTGTCAGGATGGGCTTGGCCCGCGAGGCCGGCCCAATCCAACCCTTTATTTAAGTAGGGTTGGGTTAGTATTTTTTAGGCATATATAAATGAGGGTACCTCAAAACCCCGGTGTTCTTGGCCCGCAAAAAAGTTGAAAATGGCGCCAAGTGGCATAATAAAGAATAATAAATTAATTAATTTTTTAAAAAATATAAGTAAATTAAACAAAAAGATAAAAGTTAATGAGAAAAAAAGAATGTACTTACTACTAAGTAGTAAATTAGAAATTAGAGTAATATTTTTTAGTCTTAGAATTTATATTATGTTTAATTTCTTTTGAACGTGATCGAATTAGTGATCAAAAATAATAATTTATATTTGTTCTCTTAAATTTTTTTCTTCTATGATATGAATTTAGGCAAGAATGGACGGTAAAAGATTCTATTTCATATTGAAAAAGTTTCATGTTCAAATTGTACCAAAAATCACTTAGAAAATGTTATTTCGGATGACGAAAAAACTTAAAGGGCTGGCCCGCCCTAACCCGCGGCCGCTTAGGGTTGGGTTGGGGCGCCGCCATTCTTCAACCACCAATTAAAAGCGTCGGCCCCCGTCCTACCCCATTTAATTCTTTGGCCCTTTAGGGCTGGGTTGGGTTGGGCTGGGCCAGCTCATATTGACACCTCTAGTCACGTGGTGTCCTTTTTCTAAAATTTCTATGAACTAATGAACTGGGCTAAAATTGGTTGAGCTAATGAATAAGCGGGTCAATAATGGACAATTTGCAGGATTGTCCTTCGCTAGGGGTGGTCTTTAATTTTTACCCCTCAAATTGGTGGTCTTTAGTTTTTGCCCTTCGCTAAAAATCCCTTGGTTTCGGATTCGAACCCCCCCCCCCCTTCCCCCGGTAAAAAATTTTACAAAAAAAATTCGCAGGGTAGAGTTTGGATTCGAATTGCGAAAATTTCTTATTTTTTTAATTTTTTTATGAATTTGAGGTTCGAACCAAAATCTCTCGGGGTATTAGGCGAAGACAAAAATTAAAGAACACCAATTTGAAGGACAAAGATTAAAGACCACCCCAAATAAGGGCAATCCGCACAAAAAAAAGGTCAATAATCAGCTCAACTATAAACGAGTTAGACGGGTTATGTTTTCATGTGCTAATTACTACCCCTAGTTCTCATTATCAACCATATTGTAGTTGTATGTATTCAAATACGACAAATGATGTGGACTATAGGAAAATTTAATGTATTTATTTATGATAAATATTCTTAATTAGAGACAAATCTAGTATTTAACGGCAACAAATCTACCATATATCTATAGTATATTATTCAGCATGAACTCTCTAACTTGAAATTTAAATTACTTATTTACCCTTCAAAAACCTAAATACCATCCTTTAAAAAATAAATAAAAACACTATATTTATTTGAATGGATGTAATCTTTCAAATTAATAACTAATCGGAATAAACTACCGTTTACTCTTTTGTTTTTGTTTCAATCGCTGTGCCTTTTCAATTAAGACAAATACACTGTTGGCTAGCTTTTAGAAAATCGAGAACACCACCTTTATAAAAGACTATCTTTAGAAGCCTTCAAACAATTATTTTCACTAACATATATATACTCCAATGTTAGTGGCAACTGGCAACCGGAATTGTTTGCATTCACCAAGATTCTCCCTTCAAATTGCTTAGTGTTCCCTCCTTTTATGCATTTTCCATTTATTTCTTTTTTGCATTAGTTCTACTATAATACTATATGGATTGCTATTATATCTTTTTTTACAATAAATGATCTTTTTTTTTTTTTTTTTGTTGTACTCATGGCTTCGTAACTATTATATTTTTACAATAAATAATATTTTCCTTTGTTGTGCTCATGGCTTAGTATTATAACTTATTAAATATATATAAATTCAAGAGTCGGACACTTAATTGAAAAAGGCTTAATACATATGCGGCCCCCTAATTGATTTCTTTTTTCCATTTTGGCACCTTAACTAAGTGTTGTTTCTATTGAACCCCTGAACTCTTCCTTAGGTGTGTCTATCAAACACAATCCGACTTACATAGTATTCTATCTTCAATGTAAGAACATGCTAATAGATATTCTAATATAATTATGCCATCTTTTAGTTAAGAGATTAGCAACAATTGAGAGGAGGAGGGGGGGGGGGGGAGGAGGAGTAGCTCTTAATTAAGCTCGCAGTGAAAAAGCGAAACCAGAAGAAATCGACACATTCATGACCTAAAGAATAGCTTACCACATGTCTAAAATATTACTCCACCTTCATTTCCCTAATTTAATTCTGCTTCTAATAAAAATCAGATTTAGGGGATTTGATAGACATACTTGGGACGAGTTCAGGGGTTTAATAAGAACAACACTTAATTGAGGTGCCAAAATGAAAAAAAGGAACAAATTTAGGGGACCGCATATGCATTAAGCCATCGAAAAACAAGGAATAAAATGTGGCTTAATGGTTAATTTGACAAGGTAGGGGTGATGGGACTAACTGATCTCATGTTACGTGCAGCATATGAGACTAATCTGACCACGTACCTGAATAGTATGTTATCGAACGCACCATCGCAAAAAATTAATCAAATTGGATACTAAATTTTTTTGTACAAATACACAATTATCTTTCTTTTGCTACCTACTGTTTTTTTATTTTTTTATTTTTTTATTTCACACATTTATTTTAATGAAGACACTAGCAATGTTTATATGTTTCGCTTGTTTAGGCATTGCACCATATTGAAAGATTATGCGGGAGATATTAGTAGCTCAATTGGTTGACTACCTGAACTTTCATCTTATTGGTGATTTCAATTTCCCGCCTTGTAATCGTCTCTCCCATTTCCCCTTCCCCTAAACCCTATGTAATTAAAAGAAGAAAAGAAAAAAAGAAGAGATTATGTTGTTTTGGCTTAAGTAAATCTATTGTTTGCTAGGTTTGGTGTTTGTCCGGAACGTGTTAGTAATTTGTGTTTTATTAATATATGTATATATAGATATGCTATCATTAAAGGATTCCATTCTATAATCTAATAAAGTATTAAAATATTTGGACTTATAAAGTAAATATCAATTAATATGGGGGTTACTTTAATAAGTAGAAACCCAATGGTCATTTCTTCGTGTCTGACGGAGACTTATTAAAAATGTATTGTTTAAACCTGAAAAGACACTTAAACGTATCATATAAGAATGTGATCCCTAGGTCAGAAATTACGTTCTTTTCTTTTCTACCCCATGTCTGCGAAGACACAATTAAGAGCAGTATCCAAACATAGAGGATCATGTCTCCTTCAATCAATTCATGCAATGGATTAGTGGCCTTACTGTTCTTCATCATGTCTATTGATTTACTTGTGATCATGTGTTGTTAATCAAGTATTCCAACCGAATGAGCTTTAAGCATGGTATTTGTATGTGTGTGTGAATACAATAACAAGAAATTAGATATATTTATGTTTTCTTGAAACTTGTTAGATTCAAAAGAAAATGAATCTATAATGCTACTTAGAAATTCGGACCCTTCAAATGGCTTATGCAAATGTATAAAGACTAGCAATACATGCCCGTGCGATGCACGAGCCGAACATGTCTATTCACTTTAATTAGCCAGTCTTTAATGTTTGTATTTTGAAAATAAATTTTAAAAACATTCTAATTGTTATTATACATAGTAACATATACAAAATGTATTTTATGTACCATCACTTTAGTTATAATTAAAAAATGAAGTTTAAAAATTGAAAACATATGATGGAATTAAGTCTTCGAGATGGAAAGAGTCGGACTTTTTTTCTCATTGTCATGACAATGAAAGTTGTTCATCGATGTGAAAAAGAAAATTAGTAAGAATATGAGGGAAAATTAATATTTTAATTCTAGATTTTTTTCTTTTAAATTCTTTAATATCTTATATGTATACTGACAGGTTGATATCCATTTCAATTAACTAACTGTTTCGGATCCAAATATAAGAACCATTGTTGTATATATTGGATTTTTTAAAAGCAAAACTAAGAAATATTTTTATTAAATTAATTAAAAAATATATTATAATTTTTTATATTAACAATTATAGATTAAAAAAATTGTTACAAAAAAATCAAAATTAGAAAGATATATGTTATATCGCAAATCACCAAATTTTAATTCCGAATCGAAAATATAAAGTAATACATTTTATAAATGTAAAGAAACAATAATCAAAGACTGCAAAGGAGAGTAAAATAAGTAAAGTATTGGCAAAGAAGGAAAATGGGGATAAAAGTCATTCCCTCCCTTCACTTTTACTTGTCCACGTTAACTTATTAAGAAAAAGAATTTTTTCTTCTTCTTATTTTATCCTTCACATTAATTACTCATATTCAGATCATATTGTGAAGCTATTGAGACTATACACCAATAAATATGGATATTATGATAAAATATATACTTCATTTATTAATTCTTAAAGAACGTGGAAGGTCAAAAGTGGGCAAGTTATGTGTAGGAGAACTAAAATTAAAGTGCATGCGTGTATACATGAGAAGAGAATAAATACTTAATACTATGACATATGTCCAAGTGGGATAAAAAAGTAGTTGGTTAAAGTGTATAATTTATATAACTTTTGGTACAAATTTGCATTGCTATTGTTTGTCCTCTCTTCACGTTTAAAGTATTGACAAAGAAGAAAAACGGGGATAAAAGTCACTCTCTCCGTTTACTTTTACTTGTCCACGTTAACATATCAAGAGAAAGAAATTTTTGTTCTTATTATTAATTTTACCCTTCACATTAATTACTCATTTTCAAATCATTTTCGAAGGTTATTGAGACTTACACCAATAAATATGAATATTATAGGAAAATATATACTCCCTCCGTCCCATATTACTTGTCACTTTTCCTTTTGCACGCCCCTTAAGAAATCATAAATAAAAGATGTACTTTACTATCTTACCCCTATCTCTCTCAAATAAATACATTCTAATCAAAATTGACTATTTTCACGAACATTTATTACTAAGGGTAAGATGGGAAAGATTTAATTCATTTTATCTTGGTTTTGTAAATGAACAAGTAACTTGGACATATATTTTTAGCAATGTGGCCAAGTAATATGGGACGAAGAGGATAAGATGAGAAAGATTTAATTAATTTTATCTTGGTTTTGTAAATGAACAAGTAACTTGGACATATATTTTTAGCAATGTGGCCAAGCAATATGGGACGAAGAGGATAAGATGGGAAAGATTTAATTAATTTTATCTTGGTTTTGTAAATGAACAAGTAATTTGGACATATATTTTTAGTAATGTTTAGTACTTCATTTATGAACAAGTAAAAGTACACGGAGAAAATAAAGATGTATCGGAGAATTAAAATTGAAGTGCGTATGTGTATACATGTGGAGAGAATAAATATTCAGTATCATGACATATGTCCACGTGGGATAAAAAAGTAGTTTAGTAATGTTGTCAAGTAAAATGGGACAGCGGGAGTACTTCATTTATTAATTCTTAAAGAACTTGAAAAGTCAAAAGTCCACAAGTATAAGTGCACGGAGAAAATAAATGTGTCGGGGAATTAAATTTGAAGTACATACGTGTATACATGAGAAGAGATAAATATTCAGTATTATGACATATGTCCACGTAGGATAAAAAAATAGTTAGTTTAAAATGTACAATTTATATAACCTGTGGTACAAATTTGTATTGCTTTGTTAGTTCTTCACACTTAAATATATTAGAAACGGTTAATAGAGGATAGGACAACAATAACATAATTCATACATGCAGAAATTACAAGAAGTCATCTTCTATAAAGCATGTCTTTCTCCCAAAAATTCAATTTTTCTCCTGAAAATGAAGGGTGTCCTTTTCGTTTGAAAATAATTACTTATACATTTAAATTTTTCAATTAAGATAAATAAAACACAAATTCAAATAATAATATTATTTTCAAAGTTTTGTTTGATAATATTACTATTATATTATAAAATCGGGTGTTGCATGACTTGATATTCACACGTGCGGAGAAACTAGTTAATATATATATATATATATATATATATATATATATATATATATATATATATATAATATACTCACACAAACACACATATTTTTTATGTTTTTTCTTTAAATATTTTGAATACACGTGGACTAGAGGCAAATCCAGTATTTAACAGTAACAATATACCATTTAATATATATACATATACATACTTTTAAATTTTTTCTTTAAATCTTTACTATGAACATTTATTATGTGAATTTAATTTAAATATCATAAATTGATTTTTTGACCATTTTAGAATAGATGATAAATTGCTAAAATTTAATTGCATTTTCATCCGGTTTATCTTCATTAGGGTGATAAAATCCCGAGAAACCTATAGAGAGGCAGTAGCATTAAATTCTGAGCATTATAAATAAGACTCATATGTCCGCTTAATGATCTACTCAATTAAAAATTTCTTCCAAGTGATCTCTTGTGAAGGTACTGTTGTTTGGGTTACTGTTTTTTTCTCTGATTTCACAATGTAAAATCATTTATCTCTCATTTCTTTTTATTTAATTTGGAGTATCATATATAAAATCATAAAGGTCTGCATTTGAATTATGCAACCCATTAGATGCATTTTCCTTCTTTTCTTTAATTTGTGACCACTTTTTTGCTATAAATAATCTAATCATTAAGATATTTTATAAAGTATTAATATCATGAAAATGTTTTTTTCGCATAAACATTTTTGTAATTACGTGCTTTTATCACTATTCTGTTGATTCCATCGCACAATCAGAATCACCACCACCAATGACCTCTACCAATCAACCAGTTTTTGCAGCCACCATCAACAACCATTGCTACTACCAACCTCACAACTATCACTTCCAATTACCACACCAGGCACCTTTACCATCACCCACCCCTCTTATCCACAATGAATCATTCCTGCACAATCGTTCGCCAAGCTCTTCTACCAATCAAAATCACCTACTGTCATTATCACCAACCACCACCTGTTATCTTCACAAACTTTTACATTGTGACAGTCAATATCTATAACACCATCTATAATAAGATTTTCCTCTAAACATTTTTTTTTTGTGTGTGTGTGTGAATACACTAACAAGAAATTAGATATATTTATGTTTTCTTGAACGTGTTAGTTTCAAAAGAAAATGAATCTATAATGCTACTTAGAAATTCGGACACTTCAAATGGCTTATGCAAATGTATAAGGATGATTAATAGAGGTTAGGACAACAATATCATAATTACATGTAGAAATAACAAGAAGTCATCTTCTATAAAGCATGTGTTTCTCCCAAGAATTCAATCTTTCTCCTGAAAATGGAGGATGTCTTTTTTGTTTGAAAATAATTACTTATACGTTTATATTTTTCAATTAAGATAAATAAAACACAAAGTCAAATAATAATATTATTTTCAAAGTTTTATTTAATGATATTAATATTATTTTATAAAATCGGGTACTGAATGACTTGATATTTACACGTGCAACGCACGTGCGGAGAAGCTTGTATATATATATATATATATATATATAGACACACATACACACTTACTTTTTTTATTTATTTAAATATTTTGAATACACATGGACTAGAGACTTAGAAATTTTAATTAATGTATTTAGGTATGACAAATATGTTAACTAGAGGCAAATTCAGTATTTAACGGTAACAATATACCATTTAATATATATATACATATACATATTTTTTTTTTAAATCTTTAAATCTTTACTATGAACATTTAATATGTGAACTTAATTTAAATATCATAAATTGATCATCTGACCATTTTAGAATAGATGATAAATTGTCAAAATTTAATTGCATTTTCATCTGCTTTATCTTCATTAAGGTGATAAAATCTCGAGAAACCTACAGAGAGGCAGTAGCATTAAATTCTAAACATTATAAATAGGATCCATATGTCTGCTTAATGATAAACTCAATTAAAAATTCTTCCGAGTGATTACTTGTGAAGTTATTGTTCTTTGGTTTACTGTTTTGTTTCTCTGATTTCACAATGTAAGATCATTTATCTCTCGTTTCTTTTTATTTAATTTGGAGTATTATATATAAAATCATAAAGGTCCGCATTTGAGTTATGCAACCCATTAGATGCATTTTCCTTCTTTCCTTTAATTTATGATCACTTTTTTGCTATAAATAATCTAATCATTTAGATCTTTTATAAAGTATTAATATCATGAAAATGTGTTTTTTGCTTAAACATTTTTGTGAATACGTGCTTGTATCACTACTCTATTGATTCCATCGCACAATCGAATCACCACCACCAACGACGTCTACCAATCAACCAGCTTTTGCAGCCACCACCAACAACCATTGTACTATCAACCTCACAACTATCACTTCCGATTCCCACACCAGCCACTTTTACCATCACCCACCACTCTTATCCACAATGAATCATTACTGCACAATCATTTGCCAAGCTCTTCTACCAATCAAAACCACCTACCGTCATTATCACCAACCACCACCAGTTTTCATCACAAACTTTTACATTGTGACAGTGAGTATCTATAACACCATCTATAATAAGATTTTCCTCTAAATATTTATGGATTTAATGTTTAATTATTATTTTATTAAAATTTTGGTTTAATAATAAATTATACTAAGAAGTATATACATATTTGAATGCTGAGAAATCTGATATATTCAAATTTAGATATGTTATTAAAAAAATATATATAAACGAGGCCCAACACTCGCCTATATTAATAATTCTAATTTTGTTATATGGCCTATTTAGGTCTCAAAGCAATGATAATTCAGGAAATAGAAATGAGAAGGCTTCACAAATTTTTTATTGTTCTAACTTCCCAACTTTCGCATCTATGTTACAGGTGATGGAAATCAGACATACGCAGCGGAAGCAAATAGCCAGGATCAACTTACATGTAATATAGACAACACATAATCAAAGATTTTAATCAAATGTAAAATCGATACTTATCTCTTGGAGCGTGACCGCGGCTGGAAATCGAACCTTCAAGCATCAGCAAAAGCTGTCCACGTGTTCATCCTTTAGTTCCACAGTCTTCTGCTGTGTAACCCAAATAATACCAGAATTTGCGAAATTCGTGTGGACGAATTTCTATGGAAAAGTTGAAGAAACTTCTAAAACCCTTAGCCTCCTTATGGAATAAGACCCCTATTTTATATCTACAGGTTTAGGGTGTTTCACCCTTTTCCAAAACCTGTTGGGTCTTTATTTTCCACCAAGAAATAATATTCCATTTAATTCTTTATTATTCGGGCACAACAGGGACCACAAAACTTAATTAATGAGGCTTCCCATTATGGAATTAATTCAAAAAATCTGAATTAATCCTACCATAATAAATTACGAATTATTCCACTAAAAAATCGTAACTGCACTCCTCAGTTCAATTTCGAAATCATACATTAAAACTTATTTAACTCCCCATGTTAAGATTACAGATACCAATCAATTAAATTAAATTACTGATAATTTAATTCATAGACTAATTGAATCCTTTATATTTACGCACTAAACTTACATCATGTGACGGATAAAAAATCCACTGCGGTTTTCACATGAGACTTATAAGCATCCATAAAGGGTATCATCGGTCTCAAAGTCGAGACATGGATTCTATCAACTAATTATTATTTCACAAATGTAATTTGCCATTATCCAATTTACCGGAATACATAGACCCGCAATTGAGTCGTACTTTTAATAAATCAAAATAATGAACAAATCACATTGATCATAATAATTATATCAAGATTAAGAGTATAAGTACATTTAATGAACCAGAGAATTTGTTTTATATATTCAGTACAAAAACACTTATCTCTACTTGGTGCGTTCAATACATACAAAATGTAATAGCACAAGAAGACGGAACTATACCGTTCCCATAATGAAGATACATTATATTAATCTTGGGCTACAATCATACCGATGGCTTTGTCCAATTTCCATCTTAGATTGTGAACATAAATTTTATACTTATAAGAACCGACGATTTAATCTTCCGTGTATAAGCTAAACTCTATACACTAAATCATCTACTATATAAGTAAAGGACACACATACTAGTACATGATAGATTTAATTCTTTATTAAACAATGAATAAATAATTGTTCTGTAATAAATACTATATCCAAACACATGGTTAATAGTATATATCCCAACAATCTCCCACTTAGACTTTTAACCATGATAATTGTTAGAATATACCACGTCTAAACGCATGGTTAATGGTATATACCCCAACAATCTCCCACTTAGACTTTTAACTATGCATTTACAACTTTCACATGTATTCCTTTTGCATGACTACCAAAAGTCTTAGCGACTAAGCTCTTTGCAAAAATTAACTTACCAATTTATTTTCTGATGCAACTTCGTCTAGTAGTGCTTCGTCGTAGCGACCGGTTACGCTTACTAAGATCTCCGGGATCCTATCATGAAACTCTCCAAAAAAAAAATGTATTTCTTTTCGGGAATCCTATCATGAAATTCTCCCAAAGAGTATACACCGAACCGATCTTGGTTATTATTCTCCCAGCTACGACTAAGTACTACTACTATTATAGTCACACTATCATATTCACGAGTCTTAATATTATCTTCATTGCCTTTCGGTATTGAAATATTAACGACTTCGTATAGCGTTATTTGCTCAACATCACTCCCACTACTTAAAAGTAGTGAATTTCCCTACGCCTATTAACGTTTCTCCCATTACTTAAATGCAATGGAACGTCGAACCCCGACTTGTCGGTTAGATGTTCTTGAACTGCGAATTTTTTAGATGACTCATTTGCTATTTCTTTGCTCGGTTCTATAAAACTAGTTTACTTGTAACTTGGTTTATTAAATAGTCCTTTCTAAAAATCTAGCAATTGTAATAACAATTACCTTATTTTCTTTTAGGACAGTAAATAAATCTCTTTTCGTTCCCTTTGGATATCTAATAAACATGCGTACATCCGTTCTTGATTTTCACTTATCTGTTTTCCCTTTGAACACGTGTGCTAGACAACCTCATATCCGAACATGTTGCAGATTTGGCTTACATCCAATCCACTGTTCTATGGGTATCAAAGGTACTAACTTAGAGGGAATTAAATTAAGAATGTAACTCGCAGTTTCTAAGACATATCCCAAAACGAAAAAGCAAATATAAAAAGTCAATCATTAATCTTACCACTCATATTTCTTTTCTCTTCCACACCAATCTATTGTAGAATACTTAATGTAGACAATTGAAAATGCAATCCCTTTTGTAACTAATGAACTCTGCAAAGAGGTACTCGCCACTACGATCAAATCGCAGTGACTTAATATATTTTCCCTGACGCTTTTCATTTTTGCCTTAAATACCTTGAAATTTTCAAAGTATTCGGACCTACAGAGCATCAAATAGATATATTCATATCATGAGTAATCTTCTATGAATGTCACAGAATATTTAAAATCACCTCTTGCATTGAAGTTCAATATAAGACACAAATCAGAATGGATTGTCCTAACTTATCATTAACTTTATTTCCTTTTAAGATAAAAGGTCTCTTAGTCATTTTTCCTTCTAACTAGGACTCACAAGTTGGTAGTGCCTCTACTTTCAATGAACCTCAAAAGTTCATCATTTGACCAACTTCGAAATTCTATTCAGATTAAAATGACCTAACCACAAGCATCACAGATAAGTTCATTCAATTCACGAAGAAAAAAAAAAAAATTATTCTACGATGGAATGATTAACATTATTCGGTTCGAAAGAGTTATTAATTTAAAGGGTCACACATCAATGTACCATAAGAGATAAAATGTTTATCAAACTAAATAACACAAGAGTTACAAGAAAAATAAACTAACTATCCATCTCTTGTTTGGTTAGAAACTGAAAATAAATTCTTTAGAAACTGAAAATAAATTCTTTCTAACAGCGATTACATATAATGCATCCTTTAAATTAATGTCTTATTTCTATCAGAAGAAATTCCTGACTAGTAGTAAGTGGGTTGGATAAAATCTATTGAGAATTTGAGATATAATCATTAAATAGATCATTAGTTATGCTGAATGAATAATAAAATTCAAAACACACATCACACATACAACCATGCATACTGAATGGCTAGATTCGATAGGGAAACTTAACTATTCATGCAAACTATATGAGTCATGCCGGATAATTCACCCCATAAATTAAAACAGGACCAACTCAGATGGAGAGTAAACTGCCAATTTAAGTTAGGTAAATATCACTTTTAATAAACCCTAGTTCCATTGAACCAAAGTGTAACTCAGTTGGAGAGTCAAGACAAGCTATCAATTAAATAGGGACTGAAGCACAGTAATTTACCATAATGAATCTATCCGATGGGGAAGAAGACCTACGTCAACATATAAACTCATTATATCACTGTTATATACAATGGAGACCATAGAGAATGAACCCTACCACCATTGTTTGAAGAAATAAAAAATTTGTTTAACAAAAAATTTTCAGAAAACAGCAAAACGACCAAAAAACTCATCTAAACAACACCGGATGGCCAAAAAGGGCTCAGTTCATGAGCAAAGCTCATGAGTATTGTTCAGTGGGTCGTTTCCGATAAACCTAGCAAATTTTGAGTTAATCGGAGTTCGTCAAAAATCAGAATTCCGAAACCATGACCAATTTGGATTAAAAAAAATTCCTTTTTTTTTCCAGCCAGAATAGAATTTAAAAAACATATACATTTGTTCAGTAGTTCTTATCACATATCATCATTAGCGTACTAATATACATGAATCAAGAACAACGAACAAAATTTTGAAATATGTTTACATAATATCAGTGTTGCTTTCTGGAAGTTAGCATGTTTATGTAATCATTGAATATAAAATTCAAAACACACCACATAAATATCCATACATCTTGAACAACAAATTTCAATACAAAAGAACAATTCATGCAACATATATATGTGATGCCATATATTCACTCCAATAAATCTAAAATCAGAGCTAACTCAAACGAAGAGTATCTTTTTGCTATTTAAGCCAAGTGAATATCATTATCATTATCTCTAGTTCCATTGACCCAACATGTAACTCAGATGGGGAGTTAATACAAGTTATCAATAACTAGTGATTATACCTAGTGATAATCCATAATAAATCCATCCGATGGGGAGGAAGACCTAAAGTCAACACATAAATTTATTATTTTACTGGTATTTAGACATGAAAAACATAAGGAAGAATCTCTATCACCATTAGATCATAACCGAGTTATTTTTCCTTAAAATAATTTTCAAGAAATAGAAAAAATGCCTAAAACACCATTTAAACAATCCCAAATCATAACAGTGAATATTGTTTAATGGGTCATCTCCGATGAATCTATTAAATTTCAGGTTAATTAGAGTCCGCAAAATAATTCATCTCCAAAGCTATAACCAAAATCAGATTCAAAACCATATAAGCATCTTTAAGAATTAAACAATATGACCTACATTCTTATCATATATCAATTCATATTAAATCATCATGTGTATTCATGTTCTAGAATTAACATAAATAAAGCTAACATATATAAAGAGTATTTTTTCATACTCAAAACACGTTTTAATCTGAAAAGAACAGCCTAAAACTCATCTAAACAACCTCAAAGATTATTTTTTACTGGGCATTTCCAACGAACACACCAAATTTCAGGTCAATAAGAGTTCGTGAAATTCTTGATCTCCACAACTAACCAAATTCGTCAAAATAACCGTTTTAGGCATAGCTAAGGATTAAATAATCTGATTCAGGTTTCTATTCTCCTTTTATAATTATCCCACGAGCTCAAGGCATACATTGTGTCCCTTCTTTTGGGTAAGACACACAACACCTAATTACAACAAATTGTCCTCACAATTAATACACCTGAGAATCAAGATATTACGTTTCTCCCTTTCGGGTGAAAACCTCGATATCTCTTCTCATGAATTAATTAAGCGTTACTAGTATCTATAGGTAAGTTTCCTTTCGAGTAAATAAACCTTCACTGCCAGTGTACACTTACCCAGGACAATTTATACATGACACATTGTGCACATTCGAATGACTCAAATAAATAAACCACCTTCGTAGATCCTATTTATTAATCATAACTCTCAATTCATGTATTGATAGAATTTCACATGTATAAAAAGCTCTAAGAATTTTCAATGATTCCAAATAAATAAACCGCTTCAGTGATAATTATTTATTAATCACAAAATTCTTAATTGATACACTATCATATATGTGAGACGGAAAAAGAACAATGTGTCCATATATTTTAACACAAACAGAGAGCAATGAAAAATGTGCCAATCAGAATTTTTCAATCAAACAACAGCACATATTGTTACTTTAGTCAAATTAAACAAAGTTAACGCCATTGTCATCACAACCGGAAACCAAGGATCTTATTCCTTATACACAGCCGCCGTTTTCAATATGCATTCATCTGTAGTACGTAAATTACTTTTATACAAACCAAGTTCATATAATACTAATTTATACTACCTTTTTTCATGAATATTCATACTAGACATATTTGTAGGCAAAATCTAATACAAGTTGGGCAAGAAACTACTGCCATAAGACTTATGAACAAAGAATTTCTACTTTGTAAAAGAAACTTAACCTCTGCAAAAAGACCTAGCCGCCAGTTAATAAATCTGCTATTTTTCAACAAAGCAACTTTATAATTTGTGAAATAGCAAAGAGTCGCCGGCTGAGCAAAAAACCAACAACCACTGCTATTGATCCTTAACACAATTAAAATTAACATAGTCCTGATTTCATTCGCCGCACCAAATATCATCATATTCTCTCATGTTTAAGATTTAACAAAACATGAAAAACAATATCAAGACGAAAATCATATTTCAATCATGTTATCAGGTTATCTATTTAGATGCAAGCTAGCTCTTGATGCCAATGGATGGAAATCAGATATACGCAGCGGAAGCAAATACACATGATCATGGGAGGAACGGACGCTCCCATCGGACCGGTTGTAAAACATACCAAGATTTCCATGACAAGGGAAAAGCGTATTCGGAATGACGACCCCGATGGTCCTATCTCGTTTAGAGACGAGGAAATGGAAAGGCATGTCCTTGGCCTCATAACGACGCACTGGTGATATCTGTCTTTGTTAATAAATTTAGAATCAAACGTGTGCTAATTGATCCAGGTAGCTCGACTAATATCATCCGATGGAGAGTCATCGAGCAGCTGGGACTACTAGATCAGATCATGCCAGCAATACGAGTCCTCAACGGATTCAATATGGCATGCGAGATGACGAAGGTTGAGATCACTTTAGCGATCAACATGGCAGGAACTACGCAGCAGAGATAAAATTTTATGTGATAGAGGGAGACATGGGATACAATGCATTGCTGGGCAGACCGTGGATTCACCTCGTGAGAGCGGTCCCCTCAACTATGCATCAGGTATTGAAATTCCCGACCCCAGAAGGTATCAAAACCGTCCGTGGTGAACAACAGGCCGCAAAGGAAATGTTCGCGGTTGAAGAATCTGTTAAGATTATAAAGGTGCTGGATTAGAACGAAGGGAAGAATGCCAAATAGCAATCACAGATTCCTATCTTGGAGTCCTCATAAGATCGGAACAGAGACACACCAGACGAAGAGTTAAAGTTCGAAGTACCAAGGACCTTTGTGGTGCCCGATGATTCAGATGCCACTAAATCCACGGTCGAAGAACTCGAGCAAATCGTACTGTTCGCTCACCCACGAATAAGAAGGTATACATGGGCACGGGGCTAACCCCCGAGCTCAGGAAAAAATTTATTGAATTTCTTAAAGACAACTCAGATTTCTTTGCTTGGTCCCATTTAGACATGACAGGTATTCCGCCGGATGTGACAACACATAAGTTGAGTCTGGATCAAAGACGAGGTAACTAAGCTCCTTAACATAGGGTCCATTCGAGAGGTAAAATACCCAGATTGGTTAGCTAACGTTGTAGTAGTGCCTAAAAAGGGAAATAAGTTTAGAATGTGCGTAGATTATAAAGATTTAAACAAGCTTGCCCGAAGGATTCATTTCCTTTACCTAGCATCGATCGCATGATCGACGCTACTGCGGGTCACGACACACTGAGTTTCCTCGATGCATACTCCGGGTACAACCAAATACAAATGGACCCGGAGGATTGAGAAAAAACCTCTTTCATAACTAGGTCTGGCACATATTGTTATAATGTAATGCCCTTCGACTTAAAAAATGCCGGGTGCCACTGAATGACGGTTAGTCAACCGCATGTTCAAACACCAAATAGGGAAATCAATGGAAGTTTGTATAGATGACATGGTCATTAAGTCCCTGCGAGCAGAGGACCTTTTGAATTTTTTGCAGGAAACTTTCAGCATACTAAGGAGGTATAACATGAAGCTAAACCCGAAAAAATGTGCCTTCGGAGTCGGATCGGGTAAGTTTCTCGTATTCATGGTATCGAATCGGGGGATCGAAATCAAACCGGATAAGATAAAGGCAATTTAAGATATCACCGTGATAAACGACATCAAAGGGGTACAAAGATTGACGGGACGAATAGGCGCAAGCCGATTCATCTCCAGGATCTCGGACAAAAGTCATCAATTTTTCTCGTTGCTAAAGAAAAAAGGCGGCTTTGCGTGGACTCCCAAATGTCAGATGGCCTTAACAGAACTCAAAAACTACTTATCAAGTCCGTCTCTACTCCACACGCCAAAAGCGAATGAGCAGCTGTATCTATACTTGGCGGTGTCCGAAATAGCAGTGAGCGGTGTCCTGGTTCGAGAGGACAAAGGTACGTAATATCCGATTTACTATGTAAGTAGAACCCTCGGTGACGCCGAAACCAGGTACCCACATTTGGAAAAACTCTCTTTGGCTTTACTGAGCGCATCTAGAAAATTAAAACCTTACTTTCAAAGTCATCCTATATGCGTCGTAACGTCGTATCCCCTAAGGAATGTCATGCATAAACCCGAACTCTCAGGCCGACTAGCAAAGTGGGGTGTGGAGATTAGCAGGTATGATATTGAATACAAACCCCGAACTACAATTAAATCCCAAATACTGGCGGATTTCGTGGCCGATTTTGCACCGGCCATGATCCCCGAGGTCAATAAAGAAATGCTTCTTTCCTCGGGGATTAGCACGGGAGTCTAGACTCTTTACACATACGGTGCGTCTAATGTAAAAGGGTCCGGGTTAGGGATCATTCTCAAACCTCCCTCGGGTGACGTAATAAGACAATCTATTAGATTGGCTGATTTAACTAACAACGAAGCCGAGTATGAGGCTATGATTGCAGGTTTAGAACTGACTAAAAGCTTGGGAGTCGAGATCATAGAGGCTAAATGCGATTCTCTCCCGGTGGTCAACCAAGCGAATGGAACCTTCGAAGTCAATGATGATCGAATGCGGAGGTACCAAGAGAAACTGCAGGTTGTCCTTCGTCGGTTCAAGGAATGGACATTGGAACACGTGCCCCGGGATTAAAATAATGAGGCGGATGCCCTGAAAAATCTGGGATCCTCGGTCGAATCGGACGAGTTCAACTCCGGAGCTGTGGTGCAGTTCACAAAATCGGTCATAGAGACCGGCCACGCCGAGATAAACTCGACCAGCCTCACTTGGGATTGGAGGAACAAATGCATAGACTATCTTCAAACAGGAAAGCTGCCATCCGATACCAAGGAATTAAGAGCCCTCCGAACCAAAGCAGCTAGATCTTGTCTGGTCGATGGCCAGTTATACCGACAGTCATTCCACAGCCCCTTGGCGAGATGCCTAGGACCAGGAGAAATCGACTACATTTTGAGGGAAATTCACGAGGGGACTTGCGGAAACCATTCAGAAGCCGATTCATTGATCCGCAAGCTGATCAGAGCGGGATACTACTGGAACGAGATGGAGGAAGACGCCAAAACCTTCATTCGAAAATGCGACGAATGCCAAAGGCACGCCCCGTCAATACTTCAACCCGGGAAAGAGCTCCATCCGGTCCTTTGCCCATGGCCATTCATGAAATAAGGTATGGACATAGTAGGGCCTTTGCCATGGGCCCCAGGTAAGACGCAATTTATTTTGCTTATGACTGATTATTTCTCTAAATGGGTTGAAGCACAAGCACTCGAGAAAGTCAGGGAAAAAGAGGTCATTGACTTCATTTATGAACATATAGTCTGTCGATTTAGGGTACCCGCGGAGATCGCGGGTGATAACGGAAAGCAGTTCATAGGCAGCAAGGTCAGCAAGTTTTTCGAAGAATATAAGATCAAGAAGTTCTTATCCACCCCATATCACTCGAGCGCGAATGGTCAGGCCGAGTCTACCAATAAAGCTATACTGCAGAATCTAAAGAAAAGACTGGCCGGCTCTAAGCACCGATGGAAGGAGGTTCTGCCCGATATTTTATGGGCCTACCGCACAACGGTGAGATCAAGCACGGGGAGACTCCGTTTTTCCCTTGTATACGGAGCCGAGGCCCTAATACCCGTTGAAGTTGGTAAACCAAGCTTGAGATTCCGATATGCCACTAAGGACTCGAACCATGAAGCAATGCCTGCTAGTCTGAATCTCGTGGATGACAGGAGGGAAGCTGCTCATATCCGGATAGCCGCACAAAAATAAAGGATGCAAAGATATTATAACCGAAGGGCCAACTTCAGCACTTTCGGATTGGGGACTTGATACTAAGGAAAGTCACACTTCATACAAAGAACTCTCGTGAAGAAAAACTAGCTCCCGAATTGGGAAGGACCGTATTGAGTCACCGGAATAGCAGGAAAGGTTCCTATCGGCTCGAGGACGAAGACGGACAATAGTTGAAACACAACTGGAACGTGGCACACCTAAAGAGGTATTATTGTTGAAGGTACGAATAACTTTTCTTTCTATTTTTCTTCTCTTTCGACCTAACCACGCAGGGATACAACCCGATGAACATCGGAGCAGCACAATGGGAGCTGGAAAGTCATGGACTTAAGACTGAAAGCTCGTGTTGCACTCTTCTTCCCTTCGACCGTTTTGTCCCGAAGTGGGTTTTCGGCAAGGTTTTTAATGAGGCAGCGCTGAACAGCGTGCTACGTGAATAGAGTAGACCGATCAAAGACCGGAGATTGGAGACTGCATATATTGGGCTAATAATACCCGAACCCTCATACCTCAGACTCGAGTACTAGGGGACTACTATACCATAGGCTAAATGATAACTATGTAAAAGCCAAGGCTTGAACGATAGGATCAGATGTAAGGACCAAACGATCGATTGAATCGTGTCCAATTAGTTTGTTCTTGCCACGACAACGATTGTAGATACATCTCCGGTCGGTTTGTCAATAAAAATCTTACTTCGATCAAAATGATCCGATGTTGCCAAATACTAAAAGGCTATGGACTAAGCGGTTGAAGACTACGGTCTACAAAATAAAATGATCCAATGTTGCCAAATATTGAAAGACTATGGTCAAAATGGTTAAAGATTACGGTCTAAAAACACAAAAAATATTGTGATCCGATCCGTCTTGCAATTTATAAATAAAGCAACGACTAAAGTCAACACGGACTGAAACCCGATCACGAGCCATTACCACTTGAATTCTATTCTGGCTGAAATAATAAGGCAAGCCAAAAACGATGGCATAAATCAGACAAACAATGAACCGAGAAATACTTTGTAAAGGGCAACAAAAGGCAATGAATAGGCCGAATGAAGATTTTTCTTTTCATTTATACAAACATATAGTGGATTTACAAAGGCTCAAACTAGCGGCCTTAAAACAAAAAACAAAAAACAAAAAAACAAAAAAAGACATAAGGCCCACGAGCCTAATCTTCACCCGATCCCTCGGTTTCTTCCCCGGCTGACTCAAGGTCGATATTCGAATCCTCGGGGTCGAATACAGCCTTTGCTTCCGCTTCGAGCTTCTTGGCCTCCTCGATCAGATCTGATAAGTCCACTCCAGTGGCTTGAACTTCTTCGAGGGTTTCTCTTCGGGACAAGCACGCGCGTACTCGGCTCGAAGATTGCGCGCCTTCGGCGGCGGTCACGTCGACCTTATATGCGGTCTAACATATCGTCATAGCCGAGATCGGTCAAGAGCCTTTCCATGTTCGGCTGTGCAAATCGGTGATGACCGGGCGCACAGTCTATCTCGTTCGAGCCGACCGCGACGAGCGACGAGCTAAGTCCATTTAATTGTTCCACCGTCACCCGAAGCTGCTCTCTAAGAACATCCCGCTCGGCTACAGCACCGATTGTCATTTTTTGAAGGGTATTAAGCTCGGGTTTGATCCCATCAAGCTTCACCCGAAGTTGATCAATGCGGCTTGTGCCGGGCACGAGAAGGAGGGCATTAGCGTCGGCTATTAAAGCTTTATTGTAAACTTCGAAAGCCCTTACCTTCTCTCGCTTGTTGGTCACGTTCTGCTAGCCTCGGCGACTTTGTTTCGAGCTCTTGCTAAATCCGGTTAAGGATAGAAAGGTCGAGGGAGAGACGAGATATATTCAATTTACCCACACGTATCCATGAGCTCGTCCGCGCCCCGACTTTTCATTTTGAGCTCCTCGCGGCCGATCCACTTCGTTCGTGAGCGGTGGAAGCATGCATGATGAAGCACGGAGGCCTATAAGGGAAAGAGGAGCGGTTATTAAAATGAGGCATGAAACTAAAGCTAAGTGAAAAGGGCATAGGAACAAGACTTGCCCGGTTCACCGCCTGCTGAGCCTCGTTGAAAAGGCACGATTCACTGACTTCAGCCATCTTCTTACGATCCTCTTGGAACACCAGAGGGTACAGATAGCTGGCCACCCCGACCGGCCCCGATAACATGTTCATATCGGCCGGCACCTTGAAAGAGATTATCTTCTTCCGATTCGGATCAGTACTAAGGGCAGGAAAGACTCTCTCAAACCTAGGATCGGAATTAACCCTGAAACGGTTGGCCACAAGGATGGATAAATGCTCGAAACCCGATATGCCAGGAGCGTATATTTTATAATTCCCATAATCGGTTGCCCCTTCCGACCCCGTTGCCTCCTCGGTCATCTTGCCTTTGGATTTGTCAGCATCGGCGAAAATATCCACCAATTGAGGGGGAGAATCACATGCAAATTATTGTTTCAGACGAGGCCATAACTTGTATCGGAAGGACAGAACCAATACCATACAAAAGCGGAATGTTAGGTACTTTTGAGCCAAAGTACGGAGGAAGGGCGCCTTCGATCCGGCGAGAGTGCACGGCTGGAAGCCTTCCCAAGCCGTGAGTAGGAATGTGCTCTGTCATAAAGTCTTTAGATGTCCCGACCTTCGACTTGATGTTCCCTGCTTCCGTCGGTCTCGGGACATCCCTCGAACCCGTCAAAATTGGACTTGAGCTTTCCACCAAGGGTAGAGTAATCTCCGCAGAACTGGTTAGCTCTTGCTCAAGAAGCTCGTCGGTAAGTTGGTGCTTGCCCGACATCTGGTCCTCATCATCGGAATGATCCGATGGCTGACCGATGACATTGGCCTCCAGAGCCCGGGCCGAGACATCTTCCGAAGAGGTCTCTCTGATGGTGAGCCTCGTTCTTTTCCTGGCCTCGAAAGAATCTCAAGAAGACTCGGAGGATCGCCTTCTCCTCCTCTCTCTTCTTTGTCTCCACGATCGGGAGGCCGTTATCTTGCTCATTGGCCGAGGCCTCAGCAACCTCTTGACCCCGAATTTTTGTGCCCTTTGATGACACTGTGAAGCGAAGAAGAACGGTTTTAACTTATCAAACATATCATAAAACGTAAGGAAAACGGAACGGCGCTCTAAGAAAGGACTTACCGTGAGTTTCGGCCTCCCACCGGGACCGACATAAACGTCGCCAGGTGCGGTCGGCATAAGTGAGTTGGGAACAGATCTTTCAAATCCATTGATCAATGGTAGGAACCGCACCAAGGGTTCAAACAAGCGCTATATACACACGAGCAAATCAAGGGGTCAGTGTAGGTACAGACATGTGATCATATCACACCAAAAGTAAAGTTACTTATGGTTTGGGTTCCATCTCTCGGAAATGGCAACTTGTCGGCGGGAATCGAATCCGTTGTCTGATTCGGACAAATACGCACTGCCCCCTCGGTGCTGTCTTCGTCCGGACGGGGAGAAGGGTGCCTTTCTGGCTCGTTTTGAGAGTTTAATCATACCCCCTCTGAAAACACGGGGACTATATAACCGGAGTAGATGGTGCACCGTGAATGGAATATTCATGTTTGTAGTGAAATAACGGAGCAGGACGATCCTCCAAAATGACGGATGAATCTGGCCAAGGGTAATATCATACCATTTGCAAAAATCCACTACCACGGGATCGAGTGTGCTAAATGTGAAAGGATAGGTATAAACACTTAAATACCCTTCCCACGTAAGTCGTTATAGCTTCGTTCTAATCGGGAATAACGACCCTGCCGCCACCCGCAATGCCTTGACTCGTTCAAGTTTACTCTGGGGTATCGTGCACAAATAGTCCGATATTTCGACACCTCGATCCCCTTGTTGAGAAGGTTTCTCGACCTTGAAATCCCGGATGGTCGAGCAATCTTGAGGAATGAAGTCCGTTAGTACAGGCTCTAATTTTGGAGCCGAAGAGGTCTCACCAATTTTAGCTTTTGAAGATTTGCTTGTCATTACGGAACTACAAAGGTTTGAAGATTGGGTAAAGGACTGATAAGGAGATATAAAGATATGAAGATATGAAGGTTTCAAGATATGAGGGTCAGCGTATCCAAAGCACACGAAGGTAAAATTCTCTTTGGTAAAAGTCGAGAGCAAAAAAAAAAAAAAAAAAAAAAAAAAAGAAAACTTGCTTTTATAGAGTGGGGCCGAGACGATTCGCCTTCCATAACCGTCTTCAGAGCCAACAGGGTCTCGACACGTGCCGATGTCAGATGGATGTGACGGATGTGACCTTAATCTTATCTAACTATGTGAAGCGTACACGAGAAGGAACCGGATCACCCCTCTTGATCAACAGATCGTACGTGAGCAGACCGGCCTTCCGATGAGACCTAGGTCGGGCTCTCACACCAACACCACTGTGATCAAGTAAAGCTTCCATATCGGTCGTAAAGGATGTGGTCTCGAACCAATTGCGGTCCAGTACAAAAAATAAAATGTTTGAGCATGGCGGCCGGTAGCGAAGCATTTCGAATTTTGGTGAATTATAGAACAAGTGACAATTGATTGAATATTGCAAAGACATGTACAAAGGTTCAGGTACAAACAACACACATGGAATGCTCAATAAAATCCAATAAAACCAATTCGCAAAGTTCCATTAAAGGTTGTTCCATTTCATAAAATTCCGACTATGTCGGATACGTGATCCGTCGGAAAAAAACGGAGAAGCCCTACTCTACAGCTACTAATTGGAAAACGAAAGCAAGACAGCTACACCCTTAATCAACTTAGCAAGTTGGAGGTTGAGATCTTTAGCCTATCCCACGGGATGCGGCTATGATGCGTGATACCGATTAGGCATCTCCACGACCTGCACCAGAGGCGGATGAACCAGGGATATTTAGCTCCGGTAAATCTTCTTCATCAAGCACTATTGTTGGCGGAGTTTCACCAAAAGGCATTTCCCGACGAGTCTCCATGATATGATGGGTTCGAACCCAAGATCTAACCCTCGAATGCCCGGCGGGAAGCTTCCGGTCTACTGCGCCCAAGTGCCTGCGGTGGCGCGGTGCTCTTCTTCCCCGAACGACATCTCGGTATCGACTTTCCCTTGAAGCTCTTCTCGTACGAAGCCACGAAAAACGCAAATACATTGGGTTGAGTCATAGTACGGGGGAGTGAGAGTCGAAATAATCGAGTTAAGGAATTCTTGTGATTTTTGCCTTTCCACACTTCGGGTGCCATTAACTTCTCCAAGAAGACGACCTATGCTACGAGAAGCTCGGAGAAGGGCAACCACTCATTCAAAGATAGTCGTATCAAGCTCGGTTTCAACCGGATTTGGTGAAGGATTCCACGCCTCAGGAAAATCGGTAGACGATGGACGGTGAAGTTGAGCTGTGCGTATTATCACAAACCGATGAAGCCACCCTCGGTCATAATCATCTTCGGGGTCAATCCTGACTTCTTCTGGGAAGAATATGAACAATCCCCCCTCGGATCACCCGAGGTATGTATCTATGAAGTAGATGGTCAAAGGTGAAGGCGACCCCGACTACATTAGCCAACTTCTCAATATAATACACAAGTCTCCAAATCTGTGGGGCGATCTGTCCGATACATATCCGATACCAACGACAGAAGTACTCGATCACTCGATGAATAGGGAGAGTGAACCCAATGGCAAAAGGATAAGTGTATGACAACGAGTAACCGACAACATGGTGACTTATTTTCACACCATTCCTAACAGGGGAAACGTTAAAATCTGCGCCTAAGTTGCAATCTTCCCTGACTGCGGTGATGGTGCCATCATCGATACAAGATTCGAAGTTCTCCACCGAATCAAAATGATGAAGAATTTTGCAGTCGTTCATATAGATAAATCCCGACGGGAGAATACCATCAGCGAAAGATTCTAGCCCCTTAGCAGAACTAGCGGCTCTCGTTGACGGCGTGAACGTATGCTGATCTTCACCTTGAGTCAATAATGGAACGTAAGCCATAATTCGTTGAAGGTTCTCCTTAACAGTAAATGTTCATGCCCTGATGAAAGAAGATCCAAAATCCGAGGAGTGCTACGAGCTCAATACGGGAATCGCAGTAAGGTTTTTGAGGAGGAACAAAGTGAGATTTGAAGAAGTACAGATGCATGAGAAAGGAAGAATACATGGGCTTTATATAGAAAGAAAATCAAGAGGTCATGTAGCGTATCAAGGACTCTGACACAAGGAGGTCTCCAAAAGGATTTGGCGGTACAGGTAATGATGACCTAGCATCGAGCGAGTAAGATGTTGACCGAAAAGGTCTTATCCTAGATAGTTGGAGGTGGTTGTTCGACTTTATTTGGGTCTATTTCCCACCGTCAAAAATTTTACCTCGGGAAATGGGGGGACTATCTGTATACGGGTAAAACTGAGGATACGGACATGCTCGATTTTCCGTTGTCATGGTTATGTTCGGGCACGATACGACCGGCTTATCGAGGATGAGGCTTCGAGCTCGATCTGGATCGAGGCGTTAAATGAGAGGCGGTTAACTACCATAAAGAGAAGACTGGAATATCCGCCCTCAACCGGATATTTCGGCGTCGATCTCGGCAACAGCTATCACCAGATTTCTTTTCCTTACTTAGAATTGTACTAGGGTTAGGACTCCTCTATTATATAAAGAGAAGGTCCCCATCCATTTCAGGGGGGTTTTCGGCAACAGAAAGAGAGAAAGAGTTCATTCAAAAAAGCAATAGAATCATCTGCGTTCATTCATATTTTTCTAAGTTTATCTTCATTATTCATTGTGTAAGCACCCGGCACAGGGATTCGACCTCGGCTCTGATACCCGAGGCCAGTCATCATTAATATTTGGTCAGATCTGTTTCTTTATTTACTTATTCATTTATCACGTAATCTCATCTTGAATTGAATTGAGCCACACATCTTTGACATCACGCATAAATTTAATTGTTCACCATTTTAAGGTTAAACAATAATAATTGTTGAGTTGAAACATAGGCCTATTACCAATCGATCGATTGTACAATCCAAGCTTTGCTGACATTGGTCTACCGGTGGATCCTCACTTGCGTATGCTCAAGCTGAATCCAAATTTTTGTAAGTTATTTTTTGTCTTTAATGCTTTTAATCCATAAAACTGTAAAGCCAAAAAAAATGCCATATGTGTATTTATTTTAGCTGGTTTTTATTTGTACCCCTTAAAATTGCAGGCAATCCTAAGGCTCGCAGCAAAGGCAAGATGGTGATCGATTTGAACAAGTGATGATTTCTAAGAGTGCAAACAATTGAGGAATATTGTGCTGAGGTTGAAGCTATTTTGTCACAAATGAAGAATGACTTATGACAAAATCAAGCTCATTGTGGGACATTCTCAAATATTCTTCTTTTTTTCTTTTAGTCCTTTCGATTTCATAAGCAGAAAAGCGTTGAACATCCTCCTTCAAATTTTGTTTTAATTTTGTTGTTTTGTTGTCAATATCAAGTTACTGGTAAACCACATTTCTTTCGAGAACTCTTCAAGATTGAATACAACATCATGTTTTGTTATTTCATCAGCCTCTGTTGTGCTTTACTTTATAATTTATAAGTGATTGCACACTACAAGAAAGAAAGAAAGAAGATATTTGACAACAATTTTTTTTTTTTTTTTTGCCATAGATAGGTTTTTGGCAATATATTTTTTTTTGTTGCATAAATTTTTCCCAACGGCTGTTATTATGAACGACGTGCAACAACTTTTTTTTTAGTTGCCAAAAGTACTTTTTGCAACAATAGTCAATATTATATGACAATAAAAAAAAGTTCATTTTTAAAAGATTCATCATATATGCCAACAATAAAATTAAGTTGTTGCCAAATATTGACTTTTGCGAACTATATTATTTTTATTGCCAAAAGAATTGCAGAATTTCTATACTTTCTTATACTGTTGATTTGGCTTCCGGATGGATTCAAAGTCTTGTACTATAGACTATAAGATAAGAAATTGAACTTTGGATAAATAAACAAGTCGATAAAGCATTGTTTATTACCAAATTAAGCACTGCATCACAGAGAAAGTAAAGAAGATGGAAAGTGAGAGCAACGAGATTGGAAAACACAGTATTTTCTTTGTTAAAACAGTAAAGTGAGAACTAAACTTTTTTATGAACTGATCTTTGTGGGTAAAATAAAAGGAAAGGTTACAGGAATATAAATGAGATTGACTTTATCCACACATAACTTATTTTCGAGCTGATCTCTCAGGGGGAAAGAAAAGTTTCATCTATATAAGTTGTATTTATCCATTCAAGCACAAGAAATAGAACTGAGTAAATTTTTTGCAGGCTGATCTCGTTGACTTTATCATCTGATTCAATTACATAAACACCCTGAAGGGCCCATCCTAATTAAGGCCATTGAATGAATTAAATCTGAGAGTTCAATCTATTATTCACGACGTACAAAAGGCGCCAGCAGCTAAAAATAGCAAATACCGAGAACACCCTTAAAGCAGCTAGTTAAACTCAGGCTTTTTTGGCAGTTAAGAAATAGTACGACGTCAAAAGCGAGAGATGTACAAGTGAGGCAATGCAAACAGGAAAAGAGATCCCTAAAACACCCTAACTAAGGTGAATAAGGAGCTCAAGCCTCTTTTTTATATAGGTAGTAATATATATATATATATATATATATATATATATATATATACACACTTTTGTTATAGGGAATCTTTAATTTTTTTTTTTTCTTTCTATATGAGATAGTATGATACTAGTATATTTTCTCAAGTACAAGATATTCATTCCTTCTACCAAAAGGTGTTAGAATAAAAGGTTAGATATGCAATTTTTATAAATTGCTAGACAAAAATGATAGAAAATTGAGTACAAAAAATGTAAGGCCAATCTCCAATTTGCAATGACCAGCAGATTCCACCAACAAATGTATAATTGGGAAAACTACGTATATATACATGTTAAGGAGAAATATTTACGAAACGTAACGACAGTTTTCCTTATTTACAAAACATAACGATATATTACGAAACATGACGGATTTTCATATATTTTTCGTTTTTTTTTTTTTTTCCGAATATATATATATATTTTTATAAAAAAATATTTTTTTTTAAAAAAATATTTTTATTTTTTAAAAATTAATTTTTATATATATTTTTTAAAATTTTTTTTTAAATTTTTTTTTTTTGGCTCAAAGGCTTAAAAAATTACCTCAAATTTACGTAAGAAAGTTGTATGAAAAATGTATGAAATATGTATGTGTGAGCGAAAATTTTTAATATAATTTTCATATACAAAATTTTGAGCGAAAACTTTAAGCCTTGAATATTGTATGAAAATTGTTACAATGTTATTGTAGTTGTATTAATTTTTTGAAACCTAATATGAACTTTATATACAAAAAATGTGAATGAAATTCTAAGTCTTGAGGGAGATATACACATTTCATACTATTCTCATGCATAAAATTTTGAGCGTAATGTTTAAGCCTTGATCAAGGTATACACATTTCATACGTTCTTCATACATAAAATTTGAGCGAACTTTTTAAGCCTTGAGCAAGATATACACATTTCATACACAAAAATTTGAGCGATTATTTTAAGTCTTGAATATTGTATCAAAGTTGTATACAATGTTATTGTAGTTGTATTAATTTTACATAACCTGAACTTTATACACGGAAATGTGAGCGAAATTTTAAGACATGAGCAAGATACAAATTTCATATTGTTTTCATACACACAATTTTGAGCGAATTTTTTAATCCTTGAACAAGATATACATATTTCATACATTTTTCATACCGTTTCCATACACTAAATTTTGAGCAAACTTTTTAAGTCTTGAGCGAGATATACACATTTCATATGACTTTCATACATAAGTTTTTGAGCAAAAAAAAATTTAAAAAAATATTTTTTTTAAAAATGATTTTTAAAAATATATTTTAAAAAAAAAAAAATTAAAAAATATAAAGCACATTTTGTATAGGATTTGTAATGTTATGTTTTGTAAATATAAAACTATCGTCGCGTTTCGTAAATATTTATAAGCTTAAGATGTATATATATGTCAAAGACCCAATGTAATTACATACAGCTTTTGTGTCCGGGCCATCACCAAAAAGCCCAGATCCATACTCTTGGGCCGCTGAAAACTTCAAGTAAAATTATGTTCATTGGCTTCTTTATGGTCCTATTTCTAAAAAGTAGCCACTGCGATGAAGTCTCAAATTTCTCAAGTGATTCCATGACAATATCCCGAAATTTCACATGTAAAATTCGAAATTCTAATCAAAGTAGTTAATTTTCCATTACAGGAGCAAAAAAGTGATTAATTTGTGAATTTCACCCAAAGTTCAACAATGTATTCTAACAGCAAAGTGCAGCTATTGAGGCGCAGAGTACAAGAAGTAAACATCAATAGCATAATCATACATGCACCACCAATGATGAGAGTATTTTCATATTTGTGAAAAGTGATATATATGTACTCTCTCCATTCCAAAATAAGTGTCGTTTTAGCTCTTTTCACGCCCATTAACAAAAATAATAAATATAAGGTGTCATTTACTAAGTGGTTCCCATTTATTAGATGTTTTTTCAGAAATGAGTACCACTCCCTCCAAATGAAAAAGAGTGTCCACTTAGCCAATTGCACACATCTTAAAAAAATACTAACTCCTTAAAAAAAAAAAAGGTAATTGGACTTAACTCCCCTAATCAAATAGGTATTGAAATTTGATCACTTAACACTTAACAAAAATAATTTAGGAAAAATAAGATTAATTATTTCTTGACTTGATAAATGAACACTCATTTTGAAAAGAAGAAAAAAAGTAAGTGAACATTCTTTAATTTTTAATCCGAAGAGAGTATTAAGAAGAAGTAATTCTTTAATATAAGAATGTAGTTAGAAACAACATTAGTTATCGTCTTGAATTTCCTAAAGCAATAATTATTTTAGGATAATTTTTTTTTGTTAAAACGACACTTATTTTGGAATTGGACGGAGTATTTTATTTTTAAAAGTTTCGTAGCATTCCCAACTTCCACTTCCTTAAAATTTAATTTACCCTTTTGATCAATTTGGTTTATTTGACTCAATAACTGAACTTTATCATGGACAAGGTTGTTATTACATTCACCAACCATATTTGACTCCAGGGGCTGAATTCACATTAACAACCTGAATAAAGATTGACCCATGCCACTTCCACGATTTGAGGAATAAGGGGACCATTCAAACGTTGTTATTGTTGTTTCTTTTACCGTTATTCTAATTTTGGGTCTTTACTAAAAAAGTATATCTTGTTGGAGAGAAGTTGAAGAGAGTGCTGATGCTCCATGCTGCCAAGTGCCATGCAAAAAACAAATTATGAATAATAGGTCACATATTGATGAAATTTCTCACCATTTTGTTGACTCTACACCGTCCATTAAACAGTATAGTCCGAGGTTCTTTATGTATCCTTAATAAACATCGTAGATAAATAACATGGATTATGATTATTTAATATGTTTTTCATTATATTAGATTAATTTAGCGTGGTAAGTCGATATACATTGATATAACATTGGTTGGGATAAGTATTAATTACCCGTTAATTAGCTAGCTACATAATATTACAAGCATTTGGATTTTCATCACTGAACATAAGGGAATATTGTTCTTCAACTGGATCTAAGTGAGCAACAGCAGGATCATTAGTGGCCCTTACAAAATTGGGAGGTGCCTTCTTGTCATAAACTCCAGCAGCATAAGGATGTGCCACCATACTATAAGGCACATATGGCCATAACTCACACTTCTTACCAGTGGATTGTGCTGCCTTCAGCACTTTCTTAGCATCCACAAATCCTGTTACTGTTGCTTTCTGTTGCTTTAAGTCCACCTCCACTGATTTTGCACCTACCCATATCACAATAAATTGAGCCCAGTTAGTAAATAGAGAGGCCAATGTTTTATCTTATGTCACCCTCCTTATAATTATGTGCCAATTCATCTGATTTCTTTCTCTTTAATTTTGCCAAAAAAATAATATCTTTTTATTTTGTAACAATTTAATTTTAAACTTCACATTATATATATCATTTAATAACATAGTTTATAATCACACAAATATCTATGACTTATTTTAGATCATAAATTTCAAAGTTTTTCTTTCATTCTTAAATTTCGCATCAAGTCAAACACTATCAAATAAATTGAGACGAAGGGAGTACTAAATATTTTCTTTTTGGACTATTCTGAAATTCTATATTTGTAAACTCCTTAACTCAAAGTTTAACTCATATAAATCAAGGTATAAATTTTTTATACTATCACGTCATCAAGAAAATACCTAGGCTACATGTAGTCTTTCACAAATAGTAATATTACCTCCTACAACAGGTAACTTTGACATGAGAATACCTTTACTTGTTATAACTTTAGGAGGTAATTTATTTTATTTTCAAAATATAGGGAGAGAGAAGTGGATAAGTAAATAAGAAAAGTGCAATATACCTTTGACTCCAGAGAGGGTTTTCTTGACTTTACGAGCACAACCTTCACAATCCATTCTAATCTTAACAGCAACAGTAGCAATCTGCTTCTTTTTCTTGCTTTTCTTAACGCTGCTAAGTACTTCTGATAAGTATTCCAAAGTCCCTGCAACTCCCATATTCTCTTCAGAAACTTGTGTGTTTAAATTATAAAAACACTAATAATTAACTAGGAAAAGCTTTCAAGTTTGCTGTATGTATAAACTGAGGAAAGATAAGAAAATGAAGTTTATTTTTCTGGTGGTAGATTGCTAGAAAGAAGACGATATATATACTAATCAATCTGGTTTTTGGGGGGTACTTAATATCAGGTGAAGTATATAAAGAGACAAGAAGAAGAAGAAGAAGAAGAAGAAGAAGAAGCAGGCTAAGGGTGACAGGTGACAAGACGAAAGAGAGTTTAATTCTGTTTCCAAATAAAGTTGGTGAATGAGTTGCAAGTTCACGAGTAATTATATAGAGAGCGAGTATACGGGCCGGGGAAAGAATGAAAATCCAGAAATAACAAAATACTAGGTATTAACAGACACGTACTCCTATAATTTAATTAAGTTTAAGTTATACGCACACTGAGACAAGAAAATTTTACACTAACAAGCTATATTTATCTGTTATATAGCAAATAATTTATCTTATTTTTTAAAATTACAGATCTTATGTGGAAAAACTTGCCTTGTAAATATTCTTTGAATAATTTAATAATATAAAAAAAAATTTACACCGACAAATATAATATAACATAAATTTAATTTAATGAAAGTGCATACTATTGGCAACAATTATTTGTGAGAGTGGGGTTCACCTAGAAACTGGAAGAAGCTTCTGTCTCAATACTCGAGGGGATTCTTTGCTTGACATTGTTTATAGACCACAAAAGTATCTTTTTATGGGTACTGGTTTCTTAATCAGTGTAAGATCTTGTCGCTTGGATTTCATGCACGACCAAAACATCAATATAAAAACCGTCCCCTTAAGAAAGAGTTATTCTTGGCGGAAACTGGTTTATTATATAGTCAATTAGCTACAAGTACTATAATTGAAGAGCTAACTAGGTAATGAGATTCAAATTTATCTCTGTACTTTATAATTTTAAAAAAAAAAAATTGTCCTCCATTAAAAGTTTAGCTTATTTCCTTGTCGTTACAATCTTAGCTTGAAATTGCCCATAATTATTAATTAACTGACCAATATATATGGAAAAAAGTCAAGATTTGTCCATGTAGTTTGTAAAAGGTCTAACTTTATCTTGTGATTTGCGATAGGTCTAACTTTACTCTTCGGAATTACAACAAATAATCAACTCATTTTCAGTGCACATTCCTTCTTCCGCTTTAACCATGCTAGCACTGGTCATTCCACCATCAATCATGATAGCCGTTAGCGCGGAAACGACAAAAATACAAAGAATTAACGTGATTCGAATGATGTGATCCTAGTCCACGGAGAACGGCCGGCATTTTTATTAATATCAAGGAAGAAAGTAAGTTACAAGATTGAATACTCTTAAATTCTATGTTACGTCCTACTTAATAAATCCTAGCTAGCATGTATTTATACTATCTGTCTAATCCTTTCCTAGAAAGGATCTAAATCCCAATAACACTCGAAAACCAACAAAGAAAAAAGTTTGCTTTTATTTCTTTCCGCTTTTAGGAATTGGATTGAATATCTTCTCAACTTCACAATCTCCACTTTGAGATGAATTTCGAGCTTCCATATGAACGTCATTCAGTCCAATGTCTTTAAGCCTACGTGAGCTAATTCCGTGTAAGAAACAAGAGACACTAACCGAAACCTTGTACATACTAATAGCTCTACCTTGCCCTGTCGTTCTCCATCCTGGCGCATCAGAACTCCTGCCAAATTCATACAATGACTGAACTTGACAAGAGAAACCACCTTGTTCAACATATCTGCTACATTGTCCTTTATGTCAACCTTCAAGACCTTAACTGTGCCTTGTTCAACAACATCACGAATAAAATGGAATTTGATATCAATGTGTTTGGTGCGATCATGAAATCTGTGATTTTTTATCAAGTGAATAGCACTATGGCTATCACATTTTAGAATTAGTTCATGTTGAACCCTACTCAATCCTGACACCAAACCTTTTATCACGACCCAACCGGAGGGCCATAACGGGCACCCGAAGCTAACCCACCCGGGCACCTCTCATCCAGTGGCGGAGCCAGAATTTATGCCAAGGGGGTTCAAAAATATAAAGAAGCCATAAATGAAGAAGCTAAGGGGGTTCAACGTCTACTATATATACATAAAAAATAATTTTCACCTTGTATATACAGTGCAATTTTTCGCCCAAGGGGGTCCGGACCCCCTGGGCTCTTACTAGGTCCGCCACTGCTCTCATCGTACATTCACATTCATATCTAGGTGAGCCACATGGCTTATTAACAAATTCTATGCCTCAATAATACCACTTCCAACGGCTAAAGCACTTTTATATCAACGTCAACAACTATGCCCATATACATATACACAAGCCGATGAGGCTAACGATATGATATATAAAAATATGAGCTGACAAGACAAAAAAGACATCTATTATACATAACTGTCTACGAGCCTCTAAGAAGAACATGTAACATCATATAGATGGGACAGGGCCCCGCCATGCCCATATGTATATACACAAAAGAATAGTACCAATGCTACACCCCAATCAAATGGAGCTTCTAAGCCTCTCTGGATAAGCAACTTATGGATCAAGTCTATCTCCTCGTCCACCTGCGGGCATGACGCAGCGTCCACAAATAATAGGACGTCAGTACGAACAATATACTGAGTATGTAAGGCATAATCAATAGCATAATAGAAGCATAAAAAATAACATAAGATGGAAGAGTCATGGGATGATAGAGCCATTTATACCTCTAGCGACGTTCATCATATTTACTTACCCTTTTTCTAATGGTAACCTTCCATTATATACACTTACATATATAGTAGTACCATACCCGACCATAGAAGTTCGGTGTTTCACATATCCGACGATGACAAGGCTCGGTGTTATACATACCTGGCCCTACCAAGGCTCAGTGTTATTCGTACCCAACTGCAATGGTGCGCGCGCAATAGCTGTCATACCCGGCCATATAAGCTCGGTGTTCTTAATAGTCATGCTTATATATATATACTGGACGGTGTATGCCCGTGCTGCGCACGGACCTAACACTTTGGATTATAGTGTATCTATGTGTATGTAGCTGTGTTTGGGTAGTGATGATATATATATTTTATATTGCTAATAAACATACATAAGTTTGCACTGTTTTTATGCATATATATACACACACACACACACACACACACACACACGTTATGTTCAAAACACGATTAATATAACATTGTAATTTGTGCTCCGTATCTAAAACTTTATTATATTAGTGTTTGATGCGAATACAAAGTTTGCAAAAATTTATTAATACTTTTTAAAAGAGAAGACTTGTTTAAAAGGAAACTATTTTCCTATCTTTGAGATAAAACAATAGCAATATTTAAGCATCAGTTAACACTTTGAATTTTAATTCGATTAATTTAAAGATGTAAAATACTCTATTGTTAATGTATGTAGATTGGACGTAAACAATAATTATTATTTTTTATCAAATTTTGATTTGGATAATTCTAATTCAAATTATTAAATTAATTTTACATGTTAAAACGAAACAAAGTAGAAATTTGATTTTCTATTTAAACGAAGAAGTACTATTTTTTAATTTTTGGTAAATATTGTTGGATTAGCTCATTTTACTTGTCATGTTGTCTTTTGCACGATTTTTTAAGGAAACGTTTAGAATTATAATTTGACTAATTTACCTTATTCATTATTTAATCTCCATTTAATATTATTTTTTCTTTTACGACATTAATCTCTTTTCACATTTATTAGAGCTAGAATAAAAATGAAAAAGTAATTAAATTCTATCTTATTTTAAAATATAAATATTTTAAGTATATTTATTTTAGTAAACATAACAAATAAATGACATGGCAGAATAGCAAATACAATAGTTAAATATCTAGATTAGATCTCAGGCTAATATAAAAAAAGAAAGGAAATTGTATGGTTTGACTACTTAACCTTTTGAATAAAAGCAATAACATGGGGTCCTGTTTTTTAGTGTACAATAATTTCATTTGCTCCCACTAATGGGTTGATACGCATGTGGCAATGAATCCACCATTATTGACTTAATGGGAGTATGATTTTTTAATATGGGGTGCACGTTTTTTTTTTTTTATATTGTTTTTTTTTTAAATATGGGGTCCACTTTTTTTATTTTTTTTTATTTTTTTACATGAGATTGGAGATGGTGGGATCCACTTTTTTTTTTTCCTTTAAAGGTGTAAAATATTCTATTTTTAATGTATGTAGATTGGACCTAAACAATAATTATTATTTTTTATCAAATTTTGAGTTGGATAATTCTAATTCAAATTATTAAATTAATTTTACATGTTTAAAACGAAACAAAGTAGAAATTTGATTTTCCATTTAAACGAAGAACTACTATTTTTTAATTTTTGGTAAATATTCTTGGTTTAGTTCATTTTACTTGTCATGTTGTCTTTTGCACGATTTTTTAAGGAAACGTTAATTAGAATTATAATTTGACTAATTTACCTTATTCGTTATTTGATCTCCATTTAATATTATTTTTTTATTTTACGACATTAATCTCTTTTCATATTTATTAGAGTAAGAATAAAAATGAAAAAGTAATTAAATTCTATCTTATTTTAAAACATAAATATTTTAAGTATATTTATTTTAGTAAACATGACAAATAAATGACATGGCGGAATAGCAAATACAATGCTTAAATATATACATTAGATCTCGAGCTACTAAGAAAAGAAAGGAAATCGTATGGTTTGGCTACTTAACCTTTTGAAAAAAGAATAATATGGGGTCCGTGTTTTTGCTGCACAATAATTTCATTTGCTCCCACTAATGGGTTGATACACATAACTTAACGGGGGTATGATTTTTTAATATGGGGTGCACTTTTTTTTTGACATTGCTTTTTTTTTTTTTTTTTAAATATGAGATCCACTTTTTTTTTATTATTTTGATATTGCTTGTTTTTTTAATATGGGGTTCATCTTTTTTTTTTTTCATGAGTTTGGAGATGGTGGGGCCCACTTTTTTGCCCTTTTTTTTTTATATTGCTTGGTGTTTTTAGTGTCGGGCCCACCTTATATATATTTTTTTTCAAGGTGACTGACGACGAAGCATGGGTAAAACCCATGCTTCTATATATATATATACACACACACACACACACAGGAGTACATAAGTATCGTCAACATCATCATCATCATCATCACTTTCATTATATCTTTCCTTAAAGGATCAACTACCATAGGATGGAACCAATGGCATCATGAGAGTATCAAGACCTATGAGCTTTTGTGATTCTAGGAATAAAATCATCATGAAAGATGTTATGGATTCCACATGAAGGTATACATCAATGGGATCATGCCTTAAGAAAGAAGGTTAGCCTTACATACCTTTTTTTCTTCTTGACTACTTAATGTTCATCTCCAAAGCTTGAGAGATCTACATTTAAAAGGATTCATACCATGGTTAAGTTTTAAAGACACTCTTAAATTCAAACTAGAATAATTCATGAGTTAACGAAAATTGAGTAGCATTTCCCCTATTTCATCGCCTTCCGCCATATCGCAAAACAATTCCCAAACAACTACAATAACAGCCACAATATCATAATCAAGTAGTCATATTCCATTAAGTCTCAAAATTCATTCTCATATTCAACCTATATTCAGCTTTACACCAACGCTTTGCACAATTGCATACAACACTTCCTTGTCATTATTATCACCCTTCACAACAAGATTTTACTCATAGCATTCTAAGAATCACATCTCAAGCTAATTTACTACTCAAAATATCATTAGTTCTACATTTGAGCTTCATTTTCTACTTTCTTTCCTCATCCAAGTTATTCAACAACTAAGCATGCTCAACAACATAAAATAGACATGAAAACTAACCTTTTATCTCATAAGGATGAGCTTTGGATCAAGTTACCAACTTGTATGAAAATCCTAGCTTCAATACCAAAGAAATTCTTGGTCTACCAACCCTACAGAGTCTTCCAACACATGAATATCTTGATTCTTGCTATTTCATCTTGAATCTCTTGGGTTTGAGTGGAATATGCTTAACAGAAGGTTCTAGAGCTTTTAAGAGCTTGGGAGAAGTGGGAAATGAAAAATAAGACAAGGGCCGTCCATATATAAGAATAAAAACTGACCCGACCAATTATACAGCCATTTATACGGTCCTTATAACTTATGCGGTCCGTATTAATGGACCGTATAATCCCACCATGGGATTACCCTTCTCTGGAATGGTTATACGGACCATTTATACAGGCCGTATAACTTATACGGTCCGTATAAGTGGTCGTACAACCCAAAAATTTCTAAAAATTTCTTTTGTCGATTTGTTCAACCTCCAATCCTTATGGAACCTTGTTAACACTTATATAACACTTCATTAACCATCTAAGAGGCCCTATAGCTCCTCCTCAATACATTACTAAATAAATATTAGCTCAATTATGGTGAAAACTTTTCCAAACATGACTTACATTCACTTCCTTCAACGAACTTAGTTCCACATATTCATATGACTTCAAAATCTTATGGTACGCACTTTAAGCTATCTAATACTCTCCTTAATCTCGTAAGGACTTCTATTCACCTTAAGCTCGCATTAGTCTACTCACAATGCAACAATCCGAAATCTCCGAGATGTAACACCTTTCAACCATATAACTCCTTTACCGATTTTTTAACAACGTATATTCGAACATTTGTAGACAAAGCAACTATAGGCCGGGAGAGTCGCCTTCCAACTTATGGCACTACACCTAAAGAGTAAAGATATAGCCCGTTGTTGATCTTAACCTGCTCCGAATCACCTGTAAAATCATAATCCACATAACCAAGGCCAGAAAAACCTTCATTTCTCATCCTACAAAAGTTAGACCAACATTCGAAGAACTTTACAAGACATCTCAATATCCACTTTTAATTGCCGCCCAAAGTGTCTTACCCGATTAGATATGAATCGACTTACCACACTCGTCGTTGAGCAATATCGGCCGACCGCAAACCATAGCATACATAATGCGACCAACCGCACTAGAATAAGGAACTTTGACATATACTCCATCTCTTTCCCTTTGATTGCGATTACCGTATCAAAGAGTCTCTAAAATGTTGTGCTAACGGTAAAATAACAGGATATTTATTCATGCCAAACCTACGAACTACCTTTCAATATATTTTTTTCCGTGAGAGATGTACCTCACCGTTCTTCCAGGTGAATCTCCATTCCAAGATTTTCTTAGCTTCGCCCTAAATCTTTTCATGTCAAAACTCCTTACTTAACAGTTTTCAAATCATTTATCTATGTCATACTATTAGCAACAATAAGCATATCATCAACAAATAACAATAAATAAATTGTTATATCCCGTATTTGCTCGTCGGGATATTAGAGTAAGTTGTGGATAGTTGAGGACAAGGACCATATATATATTTTTCCGGCTTCGAAGAATGCATGAGTTGCATGTTCATCTTTTATTGGTGTGGAGCATTAAGGGTAGATTTGGGATAGAGAAATTGGAGGCTAAAAGTTGAAAAAAATGATTTCATGAAATGGCCAAAAATCAAGGTAGTAGTAGTCCCCACCACGTGTTGGCCAATATTTTCATGCCATGGAATGGCACGTGTGTACACCATATGATTGTGGGGTTTATATGAATATGCATGGAATGACCAAGCAAGACCACATCCATTCTTTTTTAATTTAATAAATTTCTAGAAAATTGGAGGGAATTGGAGAAAAAAAAAAAAAAAAAAAAAAAGATAGCACATGACCGGCCATGTGCATGTGTGTATATATATATGAATAAGCCATGAAAATTAAGACAACTTACTGCATTTATGATTCTAGAAAATTGAGAAGCTGAGAGAAAGAAAGGAGAAGAGAGAGGTTCGGCCATGGTGGCCGAACTTGGTGCCCAAGGAATTGCCAAGAAAAAATTATTTTCTCCTTGCCTCTCTACCAATTGGAGGGTCCTCGTTAACGTGGAGTAATTGTTGGAACAATTAAATCGTTCGTTCTTGCTATATACAAGCCTAGCCGAATGAAGACGTTGGATGGAAAAAGGTAAGGTTCAATCCTCTTCTCATATGTTATGGATGTTTGTGTGTGTTGTGGAGTATGGAGATGGATGAAGTTCATGAAGTTGTGGTGTGTGTGAGTGTGTAATGTGTGTGTGTGAGGTTGTGTAAAAGAGTAAAGAACTAATGTATTTAGCATGTTTGGATTGTGTATTATGGATAGTTGTGCGTGTGGTAGAATGTGTAGAAATGAATGAACTTCATGGAATTATGTATGTTGGTAAATTTGGCCGTGTAGGGGCTGTTTTGGTGGAACATGATGAGCTAATTTTGTGTAGTATTTTGATTGTTGTTTGTTGTGGATTATGTGATGAAAATGAAGGTTTGATGACTCGAAGATGGAAATCGTATTCGTTGTGGGCTGATTTGGGACTTGTTGTGATTTTAATGTGGTTTATTAATGAAAACAATAAGTATAACGCATGAAATTGTTGATATAGCGAGAATTTTAAATAAATGTGTTACTGAGGTTCCTAGTCGTAGAATAAAGATTTCTATGCGAATGGCCTATTGTTCGGTGGGTTTTAACATTGTATGGATTGCTTGGAATGTTCTTAAATCGTGCTTGAATGGTTCCATTAACACTTGAACGTATGATCAATGATGTTGGTTTGAATGAGCATCGTAGCTTATTCTTAATATAAACGTAAATACATTTAATCAGGTAGATGGAATTATTAATGTTAGAACGCTTTTGAATCACTTACGGATATTGTTAGTATGGTTGTTGGTTTGTCAAGTTGTTGATTCAAATTTGTGCTGAATTCTCGGGATGTTGTTATAGGGGAACGCGTCGAAATTTTTGTAGACAAAGTTGTTAACTTGAATGATTTCTGGCTACATGGCTAATGGCCGATACCTAAATTTATTACTATTGTAGATCGTGAGAACCGAGACGCAAGTTCGATTAGCTTAGGAGCGGCTAAGGTATGTAAGGCTCACCCTTCCTTTCGCATGTCTTAGTACAAGTACGACACGAATCCCGAGGTAACTCTATTCTCTAATCCGAGCATGTCTATGATTCTTATTTGTTTCTTGACATCCGTATTCTTAATGTGGTCAAGTTATGGTCTTTATGTCATTGGTATGATTTGGACTTCAAAAGTTGCATAAAAGTTCTGTTTTCAAAAGAGTTTTGTTTTTAAAAGATTCTGTAACTACGAACGAACGTAACTTTCACAAAAGTGGTCTGGATTGCTTCGATATGTTCGTAGAAAGTCCTAAGGTGAATAATTGTCCGTGACATTCCGAGGCGGGCTCGGATTGATTTGATATATGATTATGATCTCTACGATACTTTGATATGCTTATGGTATACGATATGTTTTCGAGTAACGTTCGAAAGCTATTCATACAACTACCGTCCCATTTTCAAATGACGATTTGTTCGACTACTTCATCGAGTCTCCGAAAATGTTTTATGTGCATATGGTTTCTCACTACCGCTCGTGCCAAGCTCAAGGTATCTTTTACCGAGTCCTGCCAGACACGTATTCGCGCACACTCGCATTATTCACCGCGTCCTCACTAGTGGGCCGGGCATCGTTACTTACCGAGTCCTCATTAGAGGGGCTGACACGCGATATGATATGATGATGTAGGGATGATGGAGGCCGGATGGCATACCGAGTCCCTTGCTAGCGGGGCCGGAGACACGCTATTCACCGAGTCCTCCCGTAGGCCGGTACGTATATATATATATATATATATATATATATATATATATATGTATATGCATGCATACATGACGATGATATGATTTTACTTACCGAGTCCCTCACTAGAGGGTCGGACACGCTTATATGTTATATGATGATTTTATTTACCGAGTCCCTCGCGATAGAGGCCGACACGTTATATGCATACATGATGCTTTTTTATGATATCGACATGGTATGATATATATTTTAAAGGAAAGTCTTATGATTTTTTTACCGTACTTTACTTCAAAGATAATCCCGCCATCGTATTCCATGCTTTACATACTCGCATATTCCGTATCGACTCTCCTTTCTTCGGGGGCTGCGTTTCATGCCGGGTGTACACCTGTGTGAGCTGAAGATATTAGTAGAAGATGTTCCAGCGGGATTGGCGAGCTCCATTTTCCGTGAGTGTCACGAGTCGCATTATTATGTTATGGTTTCATGATCCGTGTTAGAGACTGGCAGCGTGTCGTGTATATAAGATGTTTGCTTATGTGGTAAGCGACTATGTAAGCCGATGTACTGTTATGCATTGTGTTATAAGTTTCATGTGCTACAAAATTTTATTTGATTTGAAAAAAAAAATGAAAAGCATGTTTGATTTTCCGAAAAACTTTCATTATGTATCTGTGTTATGGTTTAAGGGCCCAAAGATGATTATGAATGTCACGAGAGTCAACTGTTCCGGCTTGCCCCAGGTAAGGGTCGGCTCCATCACACCCCAACGGATTAAGGGTGTGACATAAATATTTTAATGTATATCGTCACGTGATACACGCAGCCTATCAAACGCACTTCACGAGAAACCTTAGGAATCGTGAACGCATCAAACTTCGTACCACACTGCGGGTGACCGGCTTTCCAAAACCATAAAGATTTCTTCAATTGACAAACCTCGTCTTCTATTCCTTCAGCTAAGAAACCTCGTCGATTCAGAAGATTACCTCTTCAAGTTCACAATGTAAGAATAAAGTCTTCGACACTGCACCATTTAAGCTTCAAGTCATAATGGGCAACCAAAGCTAGTAACAAACAACCGAGCTATGCTTCACGTACTCGCTGAGAAAATCCATTGTAGTCGATTCCCCTCCTTCCTCGACAAAGCCGTTAGCGACCAATCTCGCTTTGTATCTAGCATCTTCTACACCCGTAACGCCATCCTTTTTGCCGGGCGACCCATTCAGAACTGGGCCGCTCTCTTTCCCTTTGGTAGACGGCACAAATCCCATGTCCGGCCTCAGGCAGAGACTCTATCTTTTCTGGTCATGGCGAACGCCTGTTGATCGATTCACCACACATAGTAGCTTCTATATAGCTTAAGGGTTCCATCCTTTATTTCCTCCCTCACCGCAGCTAACGACAGGTCACAACATTAGTTTATGGGCTGGGCCGAGGATAATATTGGACTAGGCTGGAGTTCGTTTGTCCCTTCCGTAGCTATACTAGATGGTTCACCTTCGCTACTACTCGTAGAGATTTTTTCATTAGCCGACTCCACCCGAGTCATTTGATCCTCTGCCGCGAGTTTCACATTTTCCTCCACCTGTCATTGTGAAGAACTTTCTATCCCCGCAAACTCAATAGAAGTCTTTTCAAGATCAAGCATAGAGGCCTCATCAAAGTAACATCTCATCGATTACAAACTTAAGAGGATCTAAACGCCATATTCTATATCCTTTTTGCCCCTTCAAGATATCCCATAACAAACCTTTTCAGCTCTGTGTTCTAGTTTTCCATCACTACATGATACGCGGGATATCCAAAGATTCTTAAGTACAAGTAATCGACGGTTTACCCGACCATACCTCATTTGAAGTTTCAAGTCAATCGTTGATGCCGTGAGAACGATTAACAACATGTGTTGGCAAGATTACTTTCCGCCTTAAGTCCTTAGGCACTTTCGCATTGTAGAGCATACATCGTGGCTGCTAAAGAGTGTGTCTATCCTTTCACTACTCTTCCGTTGTGGTGTGCCTAACATTTCTATGTCTCAATACACCGTGACTCTGTAAAAATTCTCAAACTTTTCATTGCAAAAACTCAACAAGCTATCAGATGCTCAAGGCACACTTAATCTTTTTGTCATACTGATTTTCAATTAATGTCTTCCAGTTTTTTAAATTCTCAAAGACATCTCTTTTAGCTTTTAAGAAGTATACCCAAACCTTGCGTGAAAAATCATCAATGAAAGTAAGAAGATACCTATTTCCACCATTTATTTAAACCTATATGACCCCATAACCGAATGAATGTAGTCAAGTAACCCCTTCGGTTTTGTGCTTTCCATGCTAAAGTCAATTAAGTCAGCTTTTCATGACAATGTCACAAAAATCAAGTACTAATCTTCTCGCCTTTCAAAAGGTATCGGTTGCTCAAAATTGCCAACCCCCTCTCGCTCATATGACATAATCTCATATGCCACATCTCAGCCTTGTCATCATCTGATAAGTATGAGGTTGCAGCATTTGCGCATGTAATGGCGTCGCCCATAAGTACATAAAGACCACCCTCCAGTTTGGCCTTTAACATGATCAGAGAACTTTTGGTCACCTTGCAGATTCCACCTTAACCCGCATGCTTATATCCGAGCTTATCAAGAGTACCAGGAGAGATCATATTCTTTTTCATATCAGGAACATGTCGAACATTAGACAATGTTCTTATAATGTCGTCATGACGCTGTATACGGGCTGAATCAATCAATGTTCTTATAATGTCGTCGTCACTGGCTGTTGTTTTATCAATCTTCTCATTCTAGCAATCCCTCTCAAAGTGACCCTTTTGATGACAACCCCAATATTTAGCATCCCTCTTACTCAGCCTTTTCCTATACTTTGACCTAGCTACTGATTTGTCTCCCCCTCTTTGGCTCGAGCAACCTCTAACCGTCAAACCCTTACGATGGCCCTTTTTCTCACCATTATTGATATGGCTTCTTAATTCATCCGAATTCAATGCATGTCTTACCATCTATAACGTGACCACCTCCTCATCGTACATCATTGAATTAACTACGTCTTTGTACGCCGTGATAATGAAAACAAGAGAGTGCACGCTAGCTTCTTCATCTCCCACTTTAATATCGCACGAGTAAGATCCATAGCCAATTTATTAAAAAAAAGATCAATACGAATCCTCGTAAAGTTGTACCGTCTTCATCTTGAAGGTAAACGTCATTTTAACAACATTCTAGTTGTTACTGATTTCTTCTGGTAGAATCTTCAAGTTTCTTCCACAAACTCGCAGTTGTTTTCTAGGTACTGACTTCACATAACACGTTGTCTGATAAGGATAATCGAATTGCGCTAAACGCATCCATCTCAATCTTCTGCTTCTCGGCCTCTTTCGTATTTTCGGGATACGAGTCGTCCAAAGCATAGACTGATCCTTCTATCCGTAACAACGCCATGATTTTGATCTTCCAGATGTTGAAGTTATTACTTCGCCCATCAAAATTCGCTACCTCAAACTTTATAGATGCCATAGTCTCCTCGTCTCCTAGATCTCACGACCTGTAGGCTCTGATACAAATTGTTAGCGGGGAAACGACAAAAACATAATAAATAACTTGGTTCGGATCGATGTGATCCTAGTCCGCGGAGAACGGCTGGCACTTTTATTAATATCAAGGGAGAAAGTAAGTTACAAGATTGAATACTCTTAGGTTTTATGTTATGTCCTACTTAATAAATCCCAGCTAGCATGTATATATACTACTAGGTTTAATCCTTTCCTAGAAAGGATCTAAATCCCAAAAACTCGAAAACCAACAAGGAAAAAAGTTTCCTTTTATTTCTTTCCGCTTTTGAGTAGGAATTAGCTTGAGTATCCTCTCAACTCACAATACCCAATTTGGCTGTCTCTTAACCAATTTTGCTTTTACAACCAGTTACTTTATTTCCACAACCTCCAGTCAGTTGTTAGCCATCACGATCCTATGTTCTTTTTAATCTCATACCTTTGAAATTCATATTTCCCCATCCACCATATCCCTCCACCACAAACACAACTTCCATCACCACTTGTCCATACACTTCAGGAAAGTATCATCGATTTTATCTTGAAAATCACTCCAAAACATCAAGACTACAGATTTTACACACAAAATAGAGTTGACGACGATATTGCTGGTATAAATAAACCAGCAATATAAACAAATTTACTTGACTATATTTATATGTATAAACACACACAGAAAATTAGATGATTTGACCTTTATATTGCAAATGCATTTGGAAAGTTACGACACTCGGCCGTTAAAATGATTTACAATCACTAATCAAATCACTATATATATATATATATATATTAATTATACTTTAATTATGCTTTAATTATACATATATCATGTATTTACCGACTATTTTTCTTCGGGAGGCTATTTAAGTTACTTTCCCTTACTTTTTAAATTTTTTTAATAAAACGAAGGAAGTATGTTGGAGAAACCAACTTATCTCTAGATTTTGAAAAGGATCGAATATTGAGACTACCTTTTACCTAATAGTTTATTACTCGGTTTTTGTCTCTGGACTGTAAGGGATCGTTTGGTGTATGATATAAGTTGGGATATTCCAACACTAATTTTTTTATTATCATATTTGTTAGTATGATAAATTTATCTTTGATAAATTTATACTCAGATCTATTAAAGTATAAAATGATCCTAACTTTAAAGATGATATCCCTTTATCCTAATAAAAGTGGGATAAAATAATCTCAAGAGATAAAATAAATTAGTCTCAAGATTATAATTTCGGGATAATTTTAACTACCTATCAAACGACCACTAAGATTTGATCCTTTAGTAAGATTTGATCCTTTAGTTATGTACTAGAGATCTTTGCATACATCATCGTACAAAAAAGATTTATTTTTCATCATATTTTGTCTCAGTAAAGAGAAACTCTCACTTGGGCTACACGAAAGGTGTAAGAAATACAGTTAAAAGTTTTCAGATTCATGTTTATCCAAAGGGACCGACCTTCCCAAAGTTTGAACCAAAGGATTGTTCACACTAGAATAAAATAAAATAAAGAAATACTAATAGGGAATTGGCTTAAAAAAAATTAGGATTTGCTTGTGTCATTGTTGTCCTGGATTTTGATAGCTGCCACGTTGGAAGAGATCTAGTTGACACGTGGCAACAAGTGAATCTTAGGGTAGATACTCGCACACTTGTACTCAAGAATTTAACGGGAAATGGAGCCGGTAGTTAAGGCAGTTTGTCATATATAGAATTTGTTAGATAGAATTTTCGAAAAGGATTGGGCGGTGGTGCTGTGGAAAATAGACTTGTAAAGAGTAATAGATAACGCCACAAAAATTGGCATGGAAAAAGAAGGGGGGTGCGTGTGTGTGTGGGCCCCGGGGGGGGCGCGGGGGGGAGTGTGGCCAAAGTATGAAAATTACTTATAACCAACAAATTGATGATAAACATAAATAAATGGCTAGTTTGTTTAAATTATCCACACTTTGTGAATTACGACTTAAATGCATATGAGATATTTAATTCTATTGAATTTTGAGCAAGATCTGTTATGGTTTAGATAACACATGGCAGATGCGGAGCTGATCGTGGTAGTTATTTCTCGTTTTATGTCTCAAAGAGCTTATATAGAAGATGATATATTTAAAATACTGAAATAGATCATGATCAATAGTTATTGATACTCTCTTTGTTCTATTTTACATGAATCAATTGATTAGAAATTGGAGTTTAAGAAGTTATTTAGACTATAATATATGATTAGCAATAGCGAAACAAGACTATGTTAAAAACAAAATCGTCGTAAGTCTATTTTTTAATGTAGAAAATATCACAAAGAACTTAGATTTGATTAGTTAGATAAACTTTAGTTCTTAAAACCTGTATAAGCATTAAAATGATACTATCCATAAAATAGTTTTAAACATTTAGAAATATTAATTATTATTATTATTACTACCTCAATCTCAAACAAGTTGAAGTCGACTGTGTAAATCGATCCTCACTGATTATTTGTATTATAAAAATTATCATGAATTGACAAATGTTAAACCGGTTGAATTTGAAAACTTGAAAAAACTATTTCACTCACTCAAAATAACGTTTATATAATTTAAAGAAAAAGATATCTGAAGTATACAAGTTAAGTTGTAGTTGAAAACTTGAAATTGTTTAATTCACTCAAAATATGGCAGAGTCCCACATCAATTATAAATAGGTGTTTGATCTCGTTATATAATTTGAACCTATTTTTATTTCATAAGTTAACTTTTAAGTCGAGTTATATCGAAGTTCCAAACATTACCATAAAGTATAATCTTCCTTTTATTATTGAAGTATATCTTATCTCCTCGAGACGAGAGTCGAGGTTGCTAGTCAACGATCACCTCACACGAGCTACACTTGTTTTGGATAGCAAACCATCACGTATGTGAAATAAGCACCACATTGTTCAGTAAATGAACAGCTTTGCCAACACCTTACTTGATGGTAAACTTATTTTATTATTTAATAAAAAAACACAAACTAGCACGCTATAAGGGCAGAGTAATACTCTCTCTGTCCCAAAAAAATTATCCTCCCTCTCTTTTTAATCTGTCTTAAAAAGATTATTTTTTTCTATATTTACAAATAATTTAACTTTATGAGATGATTTACAGTTACACAAATATCTAAGGCTTATTTTGAACCACACATTTCAAAAGTCTTAATTAATTTCTTAAACTTTATGTCAAATCAAAAGAGGATAATTTTTTCGGGAAGGAGGGAGTAAAGACTCTCGCTTATTTTACATTTTCCACAGTTTCCCCACTGTCTGAGGAACTTAGGAAGAATAGATAAGCGACTGACCATTTCTTTACGTAGTAACGTAGTAGTTAATTTCTTGTTGAGCTTGACCAAAGACTAGAAAAAAGACATGCCGTGTTCTTCAAAGATAGACAAGAAACGGCACCGCCCAAAAGACCCACAGTATCAGGAATGGCTAACAGTTTTATTCTCATTAATTTTTAATTTGGGAGCAGACTAAAACGTAGGAGTTGAGTGTACAAATAAAGTTTTATATATTGAAAGGTTAAGAAAAAGTATAAAAAGGTTACATGTAGTTAAGATGTAGTGAAAGACTTTTGGGGAAACTATATGGATGTGATTCAAAACGGATCATATCATATCATGTTAAGAATATTTTTTTAATCTAAAACTAATGATCGGCAAACGAGTACATATGAAGATGATGGAGTACTAGTGTAAGGCCTGGCTTGATGCTTTTTTCTCTCTATGGACCGATTTATAACTGTCTTTAATTACTCGTTGCTTGGAGACGCATACACAGAAGAAGTTTGTGGGTATTGGAGGTCATAAATACTCAAATGATATGAGTTGCACACATGAATTTGCATATTAACCCATGAATATTGGTGATGTTGTATATGAAATTTAGTTCGAAGTGGGGATTACTGGGTACATAAACAAATTAAAGCCCTACATTGAAAGTTGCTAAGAAAAAAAGCACACGGCCCAAAAAAAAAAAAACACTCTTTAGAGTGTTTTGGAGAAAACTGTGTAGACTTAGCCCAAAATGGGCAATATCCACATTATATTGAAAATATCTTTGGATTGGCTTTAACCTAACAAAAGGGGATAATATTGCATAGTTTTTTTTTTTTTTTTTCTTTTGTTCATTTTCTTTTTCCTTTTAAATCAGTAGACCAGTGAATACAGAGAAGGTGTAAGAGAGGAAAAAAATGTCGCGTGGAGCCGTATACGGTAGGTAATTGCAACTCCAATCACTAATTAACATGTACTCCTAATTAATTACTAATACTAATTAAAGGATGACTTGTGTCAACTAATAACCCCTTGTCCCGTTTAATTTAACACTATTTGATTAGATTTGGAGTTTAGAAAGACATATCTACTTGTTCATTGCATTATGTGGTAATAGAACAAATATTGAACATTAAATAGGTCAATTTTATAAGAAAATATCACATTAATATATAACTATAAATGTTATTTGATAGTTATCACTTATCACCATCAGCATAGAATATTGTTATTTGCGAAATAATATCAGATTTTTTTACGACGTCTCTGAAATAGGACAAAAATTATATAAATTTAAATGTTAAGCTAATCAATGCCACATTCCACGACTTTATCCTGAAGCCATTTTCGTAGCGTTGAAAAGGAGCACCCAGGTGAGATGACACCTAAAGGCTACGTCCCAATATCATTAATAATGGCATTTCCTAAAGTTAAGTTATTGATTACTAAATTGCTCATTTGTCATTATGCCAGTGGCGGATCTAGCATGCTACGCGAGAGTTTCATTGAATCCAACTTTCAACGCAGAGTATAAATTTTGTGTAAAAAATTATTGTAACTATAATAAATAGTAGACACAAATCCATAACTTTTAAAATACGATGGGTTTACTTTAAGAATCTTAAAGTTGAAACCATAAAGTTTAAATCTTGAATCCGCCTCTGACGTTACTGTAGTGTCATCCAAATTCCAAGGCGGATGACTATGAGTCTAAAGCCAAAGATAAAGGATTATTTTGATCTTTTTCTCAAAAAATTACATTATCGATATAATCTAGTATATTATTTACTCTATTTTCAGGTTCCCAAATTATGCTTGTTTTAAATAAATACCCATCGTCATTGCAAGTAACTTAAGGGAATGGTGTAAAAGAACTAGCCCACTTTCAATATACAAAATTTAATTTTCTTATTTACGCACGAGAATCCAAACCCTTAATTATATTTTCCGGATATATCAAAAATGTATCAAACCGAGTTCAATTACTCATAATGATAACTAATTGTAAGAGCTCATTAATAATTTACACATATTAAATGGATTTCTTAAGATAAATACAAAGTATGAACCAAAGTTACTGAATTCGACAAACGGTATTTGACTTCTCCTGAGCTGATACACCTATCACGTTGTGAAATGCGTTACAAACATGTATAGTGACAAGACTAGCCAATTTTTGTGAAGGAGATTAGAAATGTAGCCTAGCCTAATAATCTTAACTCCACTAAGTATCAATTTGGAGTAAATTTCTACCCCACCATGTACTACTCAAAGATCAAACTTCTAATTTGCTATCAAAGGTCATTTATTCTTCTCTTTCAAACTATTCAAAGGCCGAAACTCACGCTTACTCCTTGCCCACTCCACAACGGGCAATTCGCAGGAATGTCCTTATTTTGGGGTGCTATTTAATTTTGTCTCTCAAATTGATGGTCTTTAATTTTTTCGCCTTTCACTAATACCACGAAAAGCCAAAAATGAACTCTGACTTCCAGTCAAAAATAAAAAAAAATCACAAGACAGAATTTTATAACAAATTTAGGTTTATTCGGGCCAAAATTAGGTCTGCAGGCCGAAGTGAGGCAAAATTTTACCTTTAAAACAGGTAAAATTTTGCCATGCGAATCCAAACATTTTCTTTACAAAATTCTTTTTTATCGACGATTGAAAACGCAGAGATTTCAAAATATTAGGCGAAGATCAAAAATTAAAGACCACCAATTTGAGAGACAAAAATTAAAGACCACCCAAAAGAAGGCCAATCCGCGCAAAAAAATGCTCCGCAACTTCTACGGTCCTACCCCAACAAGCCCAGAATCATTACACTTGGACATTAAAGCATCCACATGCACAGGTTCATCATTGTCCCAACTTATCCTCACGATTCTCAAGAGCAGAAAATGGACTGATTGAGCCACACTTTATTCTACATACAAACTTAAATTTCTCAAAGACTCCAAAAGGCAAAACAATGAATAAGTCTTTCTAGATACACTATTTTGGGCTTCTCCGCGTCGTACAGAGAATACACTTCTACACAAACGCAGTCACGATGGAGAAAGGGGAAAAAAAGGAAACCAAAAACATCCATGATACAAGATATTTGAAGCTGGTTATATGAGCTCCCTTGCTATGTCAGATTATACTGAAAAAAGTAAACACACTATATCACTTTCTTCCATCTCCATTTTCAGTTTGACTACTATAAAATAAGCTCAAACTTAGCAAGATATCTACTTCACAAAATTCAGCATAAAAACTAAAGGTCCTAGATTTCGCAATTAACCATAAGAAGCAGTTAAGAGTGCAATCATCAATCAGCTTCTTCCATAGTCAATTACAAAATAACAAATATGCTTCAATCTCAAACAAGTTAGAGTCGCAAGTTAGAGTCCGGCTATACGAATCCTCATTAGCCATGTTTCATCTGCTGTCAATATTTAGACCAAATATCAAGCAGATCAAAACGGCTGCTGGCCATGTTTCATCCGTCGATAATTAGACGAAATATCAAGCAGATCAAAACAACTGCCCAAGCCCGACAAACTAATAGTAAGCACGATCAACAAGACAGTAGTTTTCTCTAAAACTGTAGCAGAAAATAATCTAGGTATCAGTTTTGTCTTATGTTTTTGTACAATGACTAGGCTTTGAGTAGCCTTTGTCCTCTGGCAGAAAGATGCAGCGCATAACTTGACAAGTGTAAGGTCCAAAATTCTGTATATGCAACATTTCACATCATATTTCAGCTCAACCGATTCGGAACCACCCCAATCATTGATCTCAGTGATCACACCTCGCATAACTTGTGTAAGATATGTATTCCTGAATGATAGTTTAATCCTCACTATGATTACGTCTATAAAAGACCTTGGCTCGTGAATTATTGCAAGTCAAATCACAACTTTTATGTTCCATACAAACATTATCCTGCCCAAGTATCACGCCTCAATCATCACATTGAATCCCAACATATAAATGATACCAAAATGACATAGAAAGAGTTATAGATATGAAAAAGAAGCAAAACCAATGAAATTAATTGACTAGAATACACGATTTTTAGCACTGAGAATTTACATATAAGTACATAATTACAAATGTTATATCTTATAAGGCAACCATACAACCAATGAAAGTAGAAGAGAACTCATAGCACAATGCCATGAAACTGCATGGAGTGATGCTGCAGATGGTTTAGGGGTAGCTTTACCGGCAATGGCAGGTGCAACTGCATGTCCACCCGGGCTTCTTTGTTGCTCAGTTGTTGGCAACGGATTTGTTGTCAAACCACTCGGAGGTGGTGTTGGTGGTACCTTTGCACTCCCGCCTATGTCTTGACCTGCAGATGCAAAAGATGGTTTCGTGAATTAAAGCGCGCACATTCAGAAGAGGGGGCACGGGGAAGAGAAACCCATATTGTTTAATATCAAATCAGATGATAATGCCACAGAATTCTACATGTCTACCGGCCAAGCATGTGAAATGTTACAGACAAATCTAACCCCAGAAGAACATACTTCAATTGAGTTCCTGCATGATTATTAAAATTCTCCATGCTTTCAAGACTCTTGTAGGATCCCAGACCATTTATTATGGCTAATTACTACTAGTTTACTAGGAGTGTTATTTTCATAATTATTGTGGTTAATACGCCAATTATAACTCAATAGACAAGGAAATTGAAGGGACAGATTTAGTGAAACAGTTATATTTGCCAAACTTCACAAAATAAGGTTTACTAAGATTAGCCCTACCGATACAAGTCAAAATGATCAAAGGTGTTGTCTGCATGAATTTGCTCAAAGAACCAATGTAACAATAACCAACATGAGGACCAACCCACGTGTTTCAATTTAAAATCTAAACAGGAACATCAAGGAAATACCTATCAAATCCAATTACTTCCCATATATCACAAACTCATCTTTCATCTTTCTCTTTTAATCCAGCAATAAAAAACCAAAATTAGTTTGATTTAAACAAAATATGCACAATGAGCTTACACTTGGAGCGAGACCAACCCAACTTCATGTTTTCCCAATCAAACACCATTCGATATCCCTCCATAAGATTTTCTGCATAGCACAACTCAAGTTTAATTGCTTGGATCATGCGACTGTCAACATACATGTATGTGCACCTTAAATGAGTTTAAAATAATATAATCAACTTACGTCCAATAATACCAATCATTCCTTCAATAGGTAAGATACCTACACAATAATAGTTATCTCCCTGCACAAAATACCTTCTGTAAGAACCCATCAGTATCAAGACTGCAGAACAAAGTCCATGAGAGAGGGCACAATGAACTTGCAATCATAGACTGGAAAACCTACGGAGAAATCATACTTGCTTTATCATAAAGGAAATGAAATTTTCTTGTTCAAGATGCACTGGGTAATGGGTATGTTCTTCTTCTTCTTCTTGTTCAAGGGGTAAGGTACGCGTACATCAAGGGGTAAGGTACGCGTACATCCTACCCTCCCCAGAAGTGGGACTACACTAGGTATGTTGTTATTGTTGTTGTTGTTGTTGTTGTAAGATGCAAAGGCAGCAGGGTAACATGTATCTTCACAAGCAGTAAAACTAAAACCAGCATGGATCCAACTACAGGAACATTTAGCCATCATTTCATCTTTGCACATAGAGAGCATTTTGCCCAAGAAGTTTGCAAAAGAACATGCTACAACTGTAATAACTCGTGAATGGGACCTACTTACAGAACCAAACCAACCTTGTAGCCAGTTGCCACTATGACAAAACTAACAGAAATCTTTCTTATTGTTGACAAAACTAATAGAAATCTTAGAGAACTAATTTTGATAAGGAGAGATGATGAGCACTAACAAGCTAGGATGGGCACAGAAGAAATTTTGGAAGGATTGGAGTTCTATAGGAAAGATATCACAGGAGCCCACATACAAAATTTTATAGAGCTAGTATACACTTTACGCTATCAAAAATTTCACAAGTACTAGCAGAAATTTTCTTTAACTTTGGGGTGTCATGCCACCTATTAGCCCCATTTCCTGTCTGTTCACCATCACTCATAGCAAATCTTTGGATTCTCCTTAAGTTATATACTTCAAGCATCTCTACCAAAAGTCACTTGGTGAAGAGCTGGACTCAATTTCACAAGTGAGTAGATTTCATAGAAATTTCAAATGCTAAATTAATAGTGAAAAAAAGGGCCGCCCGGTGCACTAAGCTCCTGCAATGCACGGGATCCGGGGAAGGGCCGGACCACAAGGGTCTATTGTATGCAGCCTTAACCTGCATTTCTGCAAGAGGCTGTTTTCCACGGCACGAACCCGTGACCTCTTGGTCACATGGCAGCAACTTTACCAGTTACGCCAAAGCTCCCCTTCAAATGCTAAATTAATAGTAACAATGATATTTGATAACTCAGGAATGCTCGGGATGTAGATGGGTTTAAGTTGTGGTTCTCGGGAGGCCACAAAATGGCAAGAACGGAGTTGGCATTCTGATTGACGAGAGCTCATAGGGGTCAGAGGGTGAGTGACTGATGACTATTAAGATAGTAGTTGGAGGGCATACTTTAAATGTGGTTGGTGCTTACAGCATGTCCGGGATAAGGAGATCAAAAGGCTATTCGGGAGGATTTGGACGAGGTTGTGCGGGATTTTTTGCACTCAAAGAAGCTTTTTCTTGGTGGTGATTTCAATGGCCACATCGGGACATCGGCTAGGGGATACGATGATGTGTATGGAGGCTTTGGGTTTGGGGATAGGAATGAGGGAGGTACGGCGCTGTTGGATTTCGCGAGAGCTTTCGATTTGGTGATAGCGAACTCTAGTTTCCAGAAGGAAGAGCATTTGGTCACCTTTCGGAGTACGAGGGCCAAGACAAATTGATTACCTACTCTCTCCGTAAGTGCGATAGAGCACGGACCGCAAGGTTATCCCGAGCAAGAACCTCACGACCCAACATAGGCTCTTGGTTATGGACACAGATAAAAAGGAAGAGGGAGAAAAGAGCGTTGTACGGGTCGGACGCTTTGGACAAGCAATGCCCGGGGCCGGGGAAGCGGTTGGCGTTGGGGCACACAGGAGTAGCGGGGATGCGATTAGATGTGGACTACGACGGTAAACATCGAGGGGAAGCGACGTGCCGAGGTGCTGCTCGAAGGGTTAAAACAGCGGGACTGGTGGTGGACAAAATCGTACAGGTAGAGTGGAAGCTAAGAAAACCAGCGTATCTAAAGGCTGAGAGAGCACAAACTTTACCTAGCAATGGAGCTGTATAAGAAGGCGAGGAAGGGCGAAGTTAGCATTAAGACTTGTAGCATTTGGATTTTTTAAAGATTTGGGGGAAAAAGGCGGGGACGGGGAAGTTGTACAAAGAAGCCAGAGGGAGAGGAAGGCTCGGGACAACGGATCAGAGTGAATGTATCGAAAACTAGGGAGGGGAAGTTTTAGTGGAGGATGCCTTTTCCTGGCGGTCTGTTCAGCATCACGGAATAGAAAGGGGCAACATCGTTTTAGGCGGGTTCTCTCAGGGGCTGTGAAGATTTGAAGAGGTCGAGAGGGTTATGCGGAAGATGAGCGGGGGGGGACTATCAACGGGTAGGGAGGCTTGGAGTGGCTTACACGGTTGTTGAATATTATTTTAGGACGGCTAAGATGCAGATGGAGCACCGTGATCTTCAAAAACAAGGGGTATATTCGGTACAAGTAGCTTAGATTGTGCAATACGATGAAAGTTTGGGAGAGAGTAAGCTAAAAGGATGAGGGAAGTTAGTTTATTTCGGAGAACCGCATTAATGCGGGTACGACTACGAGAATTGGTGGAGCGAAGATAAGAAATGACTTGCGCGTAGTGTTTGTCGACCTTGAGAAGGCTTACGATAAATCAAAAAAATGTTGTGCCAGAATTGTTCTTTCCAAAAGAGCGATTAAGGACATGTATGATGGAGAAGACCGGGTGAGGACGGTTGGAGGTGACTCCCAGGGAACCTTCCCGATCACGATGACTTCGCTGGGGTCGCGCTTGGAACAGTTTCATTTCTGGAGGCTGCGGCAAGCCACATTCAAGGAGAGGTACGTGGTGCATGTTGTTTGGAGCAGCTTATTGACGAGTCGCGGATAACGTGCCACTTTGGTTTGGCTGCGGACTGCGGCAAAAAAGGGTTTCAAGTTGAGCGAGGACTAAGCAGTACTTGGAGTGCAAGTTCGGTGATGGGAGTCGAGAAAGAGGACGGGGAGGACGTGCGGTGGATACTCGGAGTCGTCACGAAGAAAGAGAGTTTCAAGTACACGGGGTCGATCGTCAAGGGCTAGATTAAAGTCCCCAATGAGGACATGGATGAAATGGAAGCTCGCGTTGTTGTGCGATAAGAACATCGCCAAGGAAAAGTTCTCTTTGGTTAGGCAGGCTAAGTATGGGACGGAATGCTAACCCCGCTAAGAAAGCGCATGTCCCGAGAAGATGAAGGTACTTGAGATGCGGATGCTGAGATGGATGTGCGGGCGTACCGGGAGAGATAGGTCGGAATGAAGTGATTCGGGATAAGGTGGGTGTGGCCACATGGTGGATAAGATGCGGGAAGGGGAGGTTGAGGTGGTTCGGCCACTATACGGCGGAGATGCGATGATGCACACGGAAAAAAAAAAAAGAGGATGGCGCATGGTCGGCTATAAGAGAGGGGAGGGTAGGCTAAAGAAGGCCTGGGGAGAGGTGATTCGGCGGGGATGTTGCTCCGACCAACATGAAGTCCAGGAGGGTGGAGGAGGTGAGTATCGGGGTAGAGGCTAGTGGGGGGGTTGCGAGGGTTTCCTTTCTCTGATGTATTTTCAGAATGTGTTGGTCTTGTCTATCTTTGCTGTTTTATCATAACGTCGTTGCTCTTGCTATTTCTCATTTTTGCATGGTTTTGATTTGCCTGCCCGTATCTGACTCTTTTCCCTTGTTTTCTTCTGAGCCGAGGGTCTTTCGGAAACAGCCTCCCTACCTTTCAAGGTGGGGGTAAGGTCTGCGTACACTTTACCCTCCCCAGACCCCACATTGTGGGATTCAACTGGGTATGTTGTTGTTGTAATGATATTTGATAACTAATAAAAGCTCTAAAGTCGACCTGAGCCAGTCAGCCACCAACCACAAAATGGAAAACAGGAAGTACTTATCGACAGATCCATTATGATAGTATTAATTCCGTGACAAAATTCTGGTAAATCCAGATCAAGACCTAATTCAGTTTCTGCCTTTTGGATGCACTAACTTCTTCCTCGTACAAACTCAGAGTTTGCGTGCATAAGCATCACATGATACCAGCTCATTCAAGTAAAATCCTCCACACCACAAAAAGAAAATATTAATTTGCAGGCCGATCGCAAAGCAAAGAGATTCAGATGCTGACCTGACCATTGGAGATGGTAAACATGGGGTTCTGAATTACAAAGCTCTGGTTAGCAGCTAACACAAGTTTCATGGTAGGAATGTTTGGTAAACCTCGTGAACTGCATAAAAAGAGCATATGGACAATAATCTACAAGTAGATAAACCCAAACCAGCATCTTCATGAAAGCAGACTTTACCTAGCCTTATAGCAGTAAGGAAAATCTTCTGTCGCTAACCTTGTAGCATTTATTTGTTCTTCAAACTAGAAGACAATAAAGGGGAAATAACTCAGGTACAACAAAAAACTGAATCTACATTCTTAAACTAAGCAGAAAAGTAACTTGTGAAACCAGTTTCAAAAAAAAAAGTAACTTGTGAAACCAAGAGAGGAAACAGGGAATAGCAAGGGCAAGAGAAAAATGATACTTGTACCTCAGTTACTACTTCTGTAAAGATTTTAGAAGGGAGATAAGTGAAGGAAGACCCACTATCAACTAAGGCTTGAAATCCACTTTGCTTTGGACAGGTACCCCCAACACAATAACGTTGAACTTCAACAACATAGGTATTGCTGGTACAAATTACCAGTAGCAACATAAGATAAATGTGCAAAAGAAATTGTTTGGCAATCAAGCTAAAAATAGAACAAACGCATAGAGGAGATACATACTACTTCCCATTTAAAGATACAAATGAACTTTGTCTTTGATTTTCAGGCCCTTGATCACCAAAAAAAATTGTGCCAGAATTGCTCTTTCCAAAACACAAAGAGAATGAACGTGGAACAAGTCCAGACTTCGCCAACAAACTTGGAACAGAAATTTCTCCAGGCCCTAAACCCATCACCCCATCTGGAGCAGCTCCATTCAAATAACTGCCACTTTGTTTGCTACCACAGCTGCAATTAGTTAATAGATAAATGAAAACCATATTCATCAACCAACTGGCAAATACTGTAACTTGGCAACTAGCAGCTAGGACACTAATCATATAGCCAAAAATAAAGTCCCCAATGAGACAGCCATAGAAGGTTTCAAGGTTCAACCGCCAAATCTTCTCTTTGGGGAAGCCCTTGCTACACTTGACTAAGGCACCTACAAACTCGCTCATAAGGGAACTCATAAAGTAGGTCTTTTAAGTCTTCTTTTCTCATCAATCTGTTACGATGGTCCTACTCACAAGAATTAGAACTGGAAAAATAAAAAATAAATAAGCATACCCTATAACAATAGGAGCTCGCACAGAACCTTGATGTTCATGTCCACCAACTGAAGTCAAATGCAGTTGGTCCTCAAACAGAAAACCCGAGCTTGATGTATTTTCAGAATAGTAGTTAACGGTGTAAGGGCATCGGTCCTTTGGATTCTGGCAATTAGGACCCAGTTGACACAATTGATGGCTGCAAGAAAGATGCTTGCTGGTGCTTGATCGTGCTGGGCTATACTCATTCAGATCTTTATCCTGCATAATAGATGCCCCAAATTCAAGGGAGCACCTGCCAATCAATCATTGGAGAATTAACTGCTAAAACTGTTCCCAAGATGAGATACGCTGTCACTTCTAAATGTTGCACTGATAAGAGTATAAGACATAGATTACCTCAACTGCAGCAATGAAATCAAGACAAATTCATAAGGATATATGATAGAAGACAACATCCTCATGTCATAAATAAGAAAATCAGAGAAGCCCGGCGACTTCAACTTTGAAACATTCACCCAAAAAAGTTAAGTATAACAAATGGTAATCAAAAAATGCATATGCTACTCCAACAAAATGTGTTAGTGCAATCCGCAGATTGAGTTTCAAAAAATACACATGAAAAGTAAAAAGTGACACTCCTACTTGTTCAGCAAGAGATGAACCAGCCAAAAAGTACATGCCTTAATCAGTATAAGATTGTGAAATAATACAACTAAATTTCCACCCCTTGGATCCTCCATATCTTAAAGTTAAAATGTTTTACTTGAACGGAAAAAAAGTTTACAACGGAACAATAGAGGCTGTGAAATACAACAAAATTTAAAACTAATAAACCTTTTATTAGTTGGTGTATCTTTAAAACAAAATCAAATTCTTTCAGAAAGAAAATGATGAGGTTCCAAGATAATATATCAGGTTATAGCAGTAACTTGAAGAGCTTGAGACCGCAGAATGTTGGACTTTGAGGTTGCACAAAGCATCAAGTGCATGAGTAGTTTAACTTGGACAGAAAAATTGGCGAGCACCTAATGATGTTGCAAGACGGTTATATGTTTATATATCTTCCTATAGAGTAACTACATCAAATTAATTAAGGACGTTATAGTACTTTAGTGGTCCCACCACAAGTGAAGATGACATCGCCCGTGGAATTGAGTAGATAGTAGTTTCAAAAATCACAGCTCATGTTTTGAAATAAAGTAAGGTCAAATATTACCAGTAAGAATAAACAGTCAAATGCAAAATTTAGCATGGGTGACCTACCAACATTGAGTAGTAGCTTGAAGACAATGGAGCGCATTGTACACAATTACAAGGGACCCAGAGCAGATCGCTTCCAGCATCCAATGCGACCAGAAAAGATGTATTTGGTGTCCCTATGTCAATCCACGCATAATGAAGCCTGAATATAGTAATCCAAAACATATAGAGAGTTAATTAGATTTCAATAAATTTTATAATATTTTTGCTTGGTAAGATCTCGGGAAAATATGTCATGCAATATACAATATTTTCACTGTTTGAATTGTCAAGGGTTTTGGATTTTTGGTTGAGCTTCCCTCCTTGCAAAGCGAACCTAGTCAAGCAATGGAAGGAGAAAGGAAAAAACCTTCCTCGTGCACAAACATACCATCTCTAGCGAAATCCCTCCTTCTCAAAGCAAGCCGTGATAAAATCCTCAATACTTCCACCTCTCCGACAAGGAAACATAATCACCATACATCACAGGAATCTAGGCACATGTTTGAAAAGGTGACATGCCGAGGAAAGTGGAATCACCGTGTTCACATATAATGTTATTAAGAGCTTAGCAATCTCATTCTTATTTTTCAACATATCTTTTTCTTGTTCCCAGCATATAATGGTCTCGAGTTTTTTGTTAAATTTCTTGAAAGAAGAGCCAACTGAAAAAATAAAAGGGGAAAGGATCTCTTTCAGATTTTTCTTTATTTTGATAAAGTAAAAGTTTATTAATAAGGTACCAAGATAGTACAGAACGTTATAGAAAACATCCCGGAACAGAAAACAAGACTTACATCCCTCCTAACAAATCTAGAAAATCCAAAAACTGATGCACATTCACCCGAGAACTACGCTTACACCAATAATATAAGTTGTGAATACACTTATGCTTAATTCTAGAGATATGATTTCTCTGCCCTTCAAAACAAGATTTACAGTTTGCGATACATAAGGAGGAGTTAACAATTCGGGTTACATGACCTAAATTGTTGTTTAAACAGTATTTTATACTATAAAAAGACACTAGGTACAGCAACACGGCATTTAAGATTTTGATTCAAAGTTAAACTTTCTTACATTCCCCGTCATTATGGTTAACCAGATATAGAGGGATCTAGAAGTTAGTTTTCTAGCAGAAAAACAAAAAGGAAATCCATAATATTGAGACAAACTTACAACTACTTAGGAACCGTTTGGCCATAAAAATTATTCACCTTTTTTGGAATAATTTTTCACTTTATTTAAAAATCAGTGTTTGGCCATGAAAATTCCAAATCCAGCTTGAAGTTGTATTGCAAATTTGGAAAAAAACTAATAACTTCAAACGCACTTTTCACTTTTGAAATTGTACTTACGTACATTCAAGCATGAACATTATTCCAAACATTCTTTACAAAAAGTATAACCTAACACAACTCCATAAATTCCAAATAAAGTTAAAAATATTTGGAATCTATGACCAAATGACTACTTAATTATCTTGTGCTTTTTTAACTAAACTTGAATATCATAAGCAAAAAGAATTTGACTCCGTTGATCCAACAGGAAATAGGAAGAAAAAAAAAAAAAACCAAAATTGGTTACATTATTTCGCATTTTAATCTTCATTTTTTAACAAATCTCATAAACTGATAGTATTAAACAGAAATACTTTCCGAAGTATATGTATATTTTCAGTAATACTAACCAACTCAAGTTAGGTTTTCTACAGGGGAAAAAAAATCCATCATATTGAGACAAACTTACAGCATACTTAATTTTCTTGTGCCTTTTTCAGCTGAACTTGAATTATGTATATCACAACGCATAAATAATTGACTCCAGATATGCAACAGGAAATTCAAAAAAAAAAAAAAAAAAAAAAAAACTCAAAATCGATTATAGTGTTGCGCATTTTAAGCTTCAAACAGGAAATACGAAAAAAACACTCAAAATCGATTACAGTATTGCGCATTTTAAGCTTCAAATTTCAACAAATCTCATATTTTCGGAAATATATATTTTCAGTAGTTATGCATATCACCACACATAAATAAGTGACTCCAGAGATGCAACAGGAAATATGAAAGTTAAAAAAAAAAAAGTTAAAATTGATTACAGTATTGCTAATTTTAAGCTTGAATTATTAACAAATCTTGTAAAACAGATAGTATTAATACTTTTGGGAAACATATATACACATTATTGAGTAGTGAAATACTAACCAACTCAAGTCATTTCCATAGAAATGAGTTTGACTTCCTTGAGAAGGGAACAACAATAACTGTTTCTTCAATCTCTGTCGCTTCAAATCATTGCTAAGTAACAACCTCGCGTGTTCCACACTCTCGCGTTTCGGCCACGTCACGCCTTTAGATGCCCAAAACGACACCGCTTCGTCTGAGAACCCGTGAATTAACCTCGACGAGAACGTGTTGCAAACGGTGACATTAACGGAAAGCAGCAGCAGCAACGCCGCCGTCAGTACAACTACAACCGACATTGAAGCAAAGCAAAACCCTAGAGATAGAGAATCCGAGGCTCTTTTTTTTTTTTGTTTTGTTTTTTAAAACTGGGAGTGTTTTTGGTGAGAGTAGTAACAACTGGGTGAGTAGTGTGGGGAGAGTAGAGTGTTCACTGTTTATTGACGACAAATGTCATTATCGCCATTCTAGATTTTACTTTTTCTTCTTCTTTTCTTTTCTTTTCTTTACTGACAACTACCACTCTTTCGTTTGTTTCTTTTTCTAAAAACAAAAAGCACATCTTTTTGGTGAAAAATACAAAAGCAAAAGACAAGCACCGCCCTTAATATAGAAACTCACTATTCCGACTTTTTTTTATTCCTAAATTAGAATATGAAACCTCTAATTAAAAATGTAATTATGTCATTTATTTTTTTGAAACTGGTTATAAAAGTATCTTATTTATTTCACCACACTTGTTGGCAATACGGTATTTAGAGGTAGTAGTTCAAACTCTTAACTCACTTAATATTATTGGATTATGATCTGTTTATTGAGTGTTATTATCGCTCTTTAATGTTGATCGTGAGTTTAAAAAGCTTCTTGTTGTGGTTCTTTTTAATACACTTTTTCATTAATTATTTAGTTCTGAAACTGTACAATTCATTTGCGTAGCAATTAAATAGACTTAGGTCCCATTTGTTTTCATTAAGATTAAGACGCCAAATTAAAAAGTAACTAAATACGCACATCCGAATCATTAAAATGTTGTCTGGGAGGTAGTGTAGGGTTGGTGGTGGGGGGGTGGGGGAGTAGGAGTAAACACTGAATGATTAAGACTATTTATTTTTCAATGTCTGAATATGCATAATGTATTTATTTAAACATAATAAATATACAATTCAAATTAAAAAGTAACTAAATAGTAGAAAATAAATACAAATTTAATAAAAAATTATTATTTGATAAAAAAATGAAACATTTATGTTCACTAGTAATGGTAGAGATGTTTTGTAGTCGTGGGGGTAGAGGGGCGAGTGGGTAGTTGGGGCGAGGGGTGGGAGATAGTTGGGGTAGGGTTGATGGGGGTAGGGATGGGGTTAGTGGGGAGTGGGGGTGGGGTGGTGGTGTGGGGGGTAGGGGTTGGGTAATGTGGGGTAGGGGTTGATGGTGGGGTTGGTGGGGAGTGGGGATGGGGTTGGTGGTGGGAAGTGGGGAGTGGAGGTGGGTGGTGGTGTGGGGTAGGGGTTGATGGTTGGGTTGGTGGGGAGTAAGGGTGGGGTTGGTGGTGGGAAGTGGGGGCAGTGGGGGTGGGTGGTATGGGGTAGGGGTTGGTGGTGGGTGGTGTGGGATGGGATTGGGGTTGGTGGTGGGGTGAGGGTGGTGAGGAGTGGGGGGTTGGAGTGGAAGGTGGGTGGGTGGTGGGGTAGGGTTGGAGTGGAGAGTGCGTAGGGGTGGCATTGGAGTGGAGAGTGGGTGGGGGTGGGGTTAAGGTGGAGGGTTGGGGTTTCCATATAAAAATACCTCTTAATGATATTAAGACTTGGTTCAATATCTTAATGATTAAGACCTAGCCATATCCAATAAGTGCTTAGATCTTAATGTAAACAAATGCACTTAATGGCTTAAGGTCTGAACCATTCAGATTCAGACCTCCAATAAGTGCAAACAAATGAGGCCTTAGACTGGTAGTAATAATTGTTCTAGGAAGGCTCTAGTAGCATGGGAGACTAAGGGCCCGTTTGGCTTAGCTTAAAAAAAGCAGCGTATAAGTTGAAAATAGCTTATATTTTTTTGGGCTTATTTTAAGCACAATATGGCTTATAAGCTAACCAGTCAAACACTCAAAAAAACTGAAAACAACAAAGAACTTATAAGCCAATCCAAACGGGCTCTAATTGTGAACTTAAAACTGCAGGTGGATTGAATGTGTTTGACCTCCTTACATGGAATAGAGCAGCATTATGTAAGCTACTATGGGCTATAGAACATAAGAAAGATAAGCTTTGGGTGATATGGGCTCATACTTTCTACATAAAAGCCAGTGATCTGGAAACAATGCAGACCCCAAAGCAAGCTTGTTAGATACTCAAAAAGATTTTTGATGCAAGAAGCTGGTTACTTGGGAATACCACTCTTCAAGATACTTTGCATTCCTTGACAGATTCAGGAGGATTCAATATTAAGAAGGGTTATGTCTCCATGATGCCTCAATATCCAAAAGCTGCTTAGAGCAAACTAGTACTTACTAAAGGTCTTATTCCAAGACAACACTTTATGGGACGGCATTGCGTAGGAGGCTATCTACTGTTGATAGAGTCAAGAAATAGGGTATATATGTGCAAACAGATTGCGTACTTCGCAATACTCGATGGAGGAGATTTTTGATCACTTATTCTTTACTTGTTCTTACTCTGCTCATATGTGGTCTTCTCTTGTGAAATGGCTAGGCTTTACAAGGCAAATTGATGACTGGAACCAATAGGTTCTTTAGCTGAATCAAAGGATGAGCAGCAACAGACAAAGAGCTTATATACTGGTGTTTTGTTTTGCTGCAGTAGTGTATCAGATTTGGGCCGAAAGAAACGATAAAAGATAAAAAATAAGGTCACTAGAAGCAACAAAAGGATCCCGAGACATTATCATTCAATTGCACATTGAGGGACAAAGACATGCCAAGTGGAAGAGTCATCTACAACAACTTAATGTTTATCCAATATAGTTTTAGTTCTAGTTGTTCTAGGTGACTGAATTGTCTAGCATTTACTTATTGTAGATGAATGTAATAAAAGGGAAACTTGAGAGCCACCTCCAAGTAAAAATAGAGCTGGTCAATGTGCCCGGTTAGCGCTTTTGGTTGAATGAAATTTAAGCTTTTAACCAACAAAAAACATAGACTTAGACTAATTTTTTAATATTCTTTATAAAAAATTAATAGTAATCAGGTGCGAAATAGAAATTTTTAGCGAATCATGCTACACAAAACATAAGCATCTCTTAGTTTGATAATCCTCTGCAGCTCCCTAAAGGACCTAAAGGTGAGCTTATTTTGGTTAGGATGAAGTACCTCTCAATTAAAATAAAGAATACCATAAATACATTCTCGATTGGTAGGAACTTGAATAGAGTTTTTGCTTTTAATGTTTCTTGATATGTACATACTTAACATGGGAGGTTTATAACCCTTATGCATATATATTTTTTGGGAGTTTAATTGAAATCATACAATCCTGTACTAATGAAGCCTAGTAGGTCCTGGAGATCTTGATCTCCCCTTTCCTCTAATATTCTTTTGATTTATTGGAGCCCATCCACTCACGCAGAGATGGATGGTTAAAATTAAAAAATAAATGATTGTTTTGTTAAGGTGTTCAAACAATCTCTATATTATAATTTATGTGTATCTAGTATGTGTGCCAAACAATTTATTAACGTTCTTCTAATTACTTTTCCTACATTAGTTATAAATAAATAAGACATGTCAATCTAAATTATCTCTCAAGCGGTCGTTATACTTGAGATTGCGTGCATGCTCCTTCTTGTGTTTATGTTGTGTTTATCTCGTGACAACCGTTTCTTTTGCATATTAATTACTTTTTCTTCTTTTAAAGAAATTGCATTAGGTAGTTTAAAAAGAAAGAAAAAAAATAGCATGCGCCGATCGCGAAAGGCTTGTGAGTTGTGACGAGTTCGCAAGGCATTTACTAGTCGTTACTTCTCTAATTCTTTCGCACATTATCCCTATAGTTGATTGGATCTTATGTCCACAAGGTAGGATAGATCGGATTCCTGAACTTGATTATTTTTGTTCAGTGCATATTGGGATTTTAAATTGGCCTAGCTACTCTTATGAACAAGATATTTCACTATATTCTATCCTCAAAGACAACGTCAATCCATGAAAGCGTGACTTACACGCTGCAACGCGGATTTTCTTGTGCACGTGAATTTATGGAATAAAATATATATTTTTTACCTTTTAACATCCACTAATTATATATTTCGACCATTTTTTTCAAGCCACATATGTATTAGAAAAACTTACATCAATGTTATTATTGGCTACAACTTTTTTATTTGGCTAAAAATAATGGCATTATAATCAAGTTATTGTTACACATTTGGCAAGAAAGAACAAATACATAATTAAATAATTAATTATCGCATCTGTAGAAGAAATTTTTTTAAAAAAATATATGCAGCTGAAACTCCAGAATTTTGGCTAAAAATAATGTAATTCCAACCAAGTATTTTAGAAATATGACCTGAAACAAATAGGTACACAATTAAAATAAATAGTCATTACATGAAAAGAAAAAATACATAATTTTTTTCTCTCTTTAGAAATTACACCGTTTTAAATTCAATAATTTAGCTAAATTTTCTTTTTATTTGGTAAAAGAAGTGTGTTTACACTCTTTGCCAAACCAGCGTCCAAGAGGATCGAGCTATCAAAATTTCAAGTTCAGGGGGTAACTACGTCAATATAAAATATATGTGGGCATTGAATAAAAATCATTTAAGTTCCGATGATCCAAATCAATTCAGTTATATCTATATATTTAATTTTAATGACATAACAGTTAGACAAGATTTACTACAATCTCATTCTTTTAACACATATACAATTTACAAGTTCATAATTTACCTTTATTTTTTCAAAGTATCAAAATGTTCGGCAGTGCCCAATATATTTTCTAATGAGGAGGACCTTGTAATTAGGGAGGTTTTGCCGCTTAGGTTATTTACCTCGAGTTCAGTTGTTCTAAAACTTAGTCACTAGATGGGTCGCATTTCATATATATATATATATATATATATATATATATATATATATATATATTGTTTCCCTTTTTCAAACATTACAACATCTAAAACTCTGAAGCAGTTGTGGCATATTCTGCTACTTCATCAAAGTTTGTGACATCTTCTTATGTGTTATAGTCATGGCGCGCCCAACATATCTACCCAAAAAATTTGTTGATTGTAACTATTAGTACCACTATTGACAATCTTGCAAAGTCAGAGGACATCAAGAAAATATTAAAATTGCAAATTTTTAGGGACCTCTATTGCACTATTTGAGTGTTTTGTTTATCTCCTCCTGTAGATGTCAATACACTTTACCCTACAAGAGGAAAAACACATTTGATGTGCATTAAATGCTACTTGAATGTGGACGTGAGGGGAGGGGGTGGGGTGGTTAAGTACCCCTTTGAGTTCTCCTATATAATAAGCAAATCTTGTTCAGTTTTCTTCATCCCTTATGTGGGACCTAATTTCCTATCCACTCAAACCCATTTTCACATCAATATTCATTCTCCATTTTTATATGTTAATGTCCCCTCCAAAGTCTGCGACTTGTTTAGTATTTAGGCCCCCTTTTCCACCCACTCCCCTCTCTTACAACACATAATTAGCATTTTGTAAAACAAATGTTTGAATTTCCTAAGGTTTTAACCCCGTGCCCCCATTTTTTTCTATAGCTTACTAGATATAATATTATATAGAGCTGAAATGGGTGATAATGATTGGGATCTAGGAGCGGTTGTAAGAAGCTGCAACATCAATACACCTAACAACGTTGTAGATTCTAGTTTAGGCTTAAAGTCTCTGACTTTTGAAAATGGTGTTGATTGGGAATTTCTTGAGAGTCTTTTAGATGATGAACATGTCGACATACCTTTCATAGGCTCAACCGAATTTTTTTCTAGAGAATTTCTAGTTGCTCAACAGCAAAAACTAGATGATCAATCTTCTTCGATCAATAACTCCAAAACCCCCGTTACTATAATTGCTGATGAAGTTAAAATCATGGACCATCAAATAATTTTTCCTCCTCAACCACCACCAGCTCTAGCACCTATGCTAGCAAAGAACACCACATAAATTGTTCATTCCGCAGCAACAACTCGTAAAGCCGGTCAAAGTCTTTCCTACTTCCACCATGCTCAAAACTCCATTGGTCAAGACTCGTAAAAGGTAGTGCTCATTCCGTTTCATTTTGTGTGAGTGTGTCTAGAGTTTTGATTTTAGTACTTGTGATTTAAAATCAGGAAAAATCAGGCGATAGAGATTATCTATGAATTGAGGCAAGAAGAACTCTTGGATGATACATGGGCATGGCGTAAGTACGGTCAAAAGCCCATCAAAACATCTTCATTCCCGAGGTTTGTTCTCTTAAGCAGTTCCATCATACTTTTTCATGCCATAGAAAGTTTCATTTAGCTTTTTCAATTTTCGTGACCTAAAAAATAATTGTGATGCTTATTCGGTGTGTGACACGATAGGAACTACTATAGGTGTAGCACCTCAAAAGGTTGCAGAGCAAAGAAACACATAGAGAAAAGCGCAGAGGCTGAAAATCTTTTCGTCGTCGTGTATTCTGGTGAACACAATCATCCTCCTCCCACTAAAGGTAGCTGTCTCTCTGGGCGCTCCAACCGCGATACCAAATCAAAGCTTCCAAAAGGCATAAATATTGTGCCCAAAGCATTGAAGTTTAATTCATCCTCGTCCAATTTCTCTCAACAACATTCAAGTGATTCTCCAATAAGCTCAAAGACACCTACGCTTGAAATCGAGAACGCATGCACGAACAAAAACGAAATGATGACGGCGGAGAAAAAAAGTGACGAAGAGGAGGAAGTTGTTTTGATTCCTAACAAATTCTGGAATGAAGATATTTTAAAGAGTTTTGAAGTACTGAACAGAATTACTTGCAACAAATTTGATAGCTCCACCTAATGGGATGAAAGAGACAGAGAGGGAAATGAGCATATGCATATATATTTTTTCCTTCTCCACCAACTCTCTATCTATCTATCAACTTTTGTCTTTCTAGTGTTATTTCTATTTTAGCTTTTGTGCTTGTAGGAATTTTAATTTTGTAGTTTGCATCAGTTTAATCATGTACAACATAGAAAATGGTGCATCTCTTGTTAGCTAGCTAGATATGGATCATTTTCAGTTCCGTTATTTTGTTGCTCTCCAATGAAAAAATCTAGCGATTTGGTTTCAGCTGTAAGTTATTGTCCAATTTTCTTCTGATAGTTATCTTTTTAAACGAAAAAATATCCATACTCAATGCATCAAATTATATTAGTCCTAAATGATTGTCGTGATTAGTGATACATTAAGGTAGAATACATAATTCTCCGTAATTACGATAAGTGAGAAGTTTACGTAAGAGGCATATGTCATGAGTTAAATAATTTGATGCATACACTGAGTGCAGACAAATCCTCGCTTTCTTTGTTTTCTTAAGAACTATATAATTTTGCCTTTTTCGTTTTGAACATTATAACGCCTTTGGTACCAATGTGATTTGACATCAAGAGCTTTCTTAATTACATTTGCACAAAAATATTATTATATATACTACTCTCAACTAAACAAATATTTTAAATTAGAGTAAATAAAGCGTTTTCATCCTTTGTACATGCATTAACGGTGTCGAAATAATTTTCACACTTACCCAATTGTATGTTCTTGTGCCTTAGCATTAATTCTAAATATAGAATAACCAATTTGTTATAATCTGTTAAACTATACTGATGATGTGATTCTTTTTATATCATTAATTGTCTATAAATATCTCTACTATAGTTTTTTTTTTTTACTCCTTATTTCGTCTTTCGCCAAAGGACATGACTTTTATAGTTGGCAGAGTACCTAATGATCTCTTAAACTTAATGTTTTATTCAGACCCCTCCTAAATTATCGGTACTTGTCTTAATTACTCCCCCGAATTTCGCTATTTGATCTAGACATTGATGTGGCAAAGAGAGTGACTACACTCTCCTTTAGTTAGATATTCATAATTGATTAGATTATATATTATTGAACATGAACCCGCAATATGTCTTACGTAATACAACAAAAAACCCAGTGTGATCTCACGAGTGATGTCTGGGGAGGGTGGCGTACATAGACCTTACCCCTACATTTAAGGGATAGAGAGACTGTCTTCGATCGACCCTTGACTTTACTATTACAAAAACTTCTATAATAAAAATCTGCAAAGATAATTTTGTACAAATCAATATATAGCAATTAAACGGATTCTTTTTACACTTTCCATACAAACCCTTTTTCATATAGTTAATAGTTGCAAAAGTGTAAAAAGTTTAATCGAGCAGTAGTAGCCATGAGAGAAAAATTAACCGTAAGATTATAATTTAAGTGATAAATTCATAGGCATGGCGTCCCTTAAAAACAAATTGAAATATTAATAGTATAAATAATGATAAAATTGTTCAAATTCCTACGGGTCATTTGCACGAATGCTCCTATCTTAGAGCCCGTTTGGATTGGCTTATAAGTTGCTTTCAGCTTTTTTGAGTATTTGGTACGAGGTTAAAGTCATTTTATGCATAAAATAAGCCCAAAAAAATAATTGGACCGGTTTGGCTTAGTTTATCTAGAGCGACTTATAAGGTGAAAACGAACTTATAAGCCAAAAAAAATAAGTTAGCCTACCCTAACTTATTTTTATTTGGCTTATAAGCTGTTTTCGAAACTTATAAGGAACGCTTATTTTAAGCCCATTCAAACAGGCTCTTAGGGCGGTCTTTAATGTTTGCCCCTCAAATAGTTGGTCTTTATTTTTTGCCCTCAGTACTTTAAGTTAGGGGTGGGCATGATACGGTATTTGAAACTTCGGTTAGGTAATTTCGGTTTTTGGTATTTAAAAATACTATACCATTACCATACCAAATTAATTCGGTATGGTTCGGTATTTTTAAGTTCGATTTCGGTATTTTACGGTACGATAATTCGGTAACCATAGTTTGTTCGACTACGACTTACATATATACATATAATAAAGAATTAAGTCTTCGGCTATTCAAAAAACGTCTCAATTATATTATACTAACACCTTACACGTGTAAAAATATTCAAAAGAAAGTACAAACAATGGCCTTCGTTAATCAGTTACACAAAAAGGGCATTTCAACCAAGATATATATACTTCGGTACACAAAAAGGGCATTTCAATCAATTATATCATACTAACATCTTACACGTGAAAATATTTAAAAGAAACTACAGGCAATTCCAACGTCTAAACAATTAGTTTGTACTAATACTAATTATATATTTGTTAGTATTAGTATACTTCGGTATGGTTTTCGGTATGTAACTATATGGAATACTTCGGTATGGTATTCGGTATTTCGGTATTTTCTTTATCAATATCGAATACCGTACCAAATACCAAACTTTTCATCAATGCATACCAAATACCATAATACCGAAATCGCGGTATCAAAAATTTTGATTTCGGTATGGTAATCGGTATATATCGTACCGTGCCCACACCTACTTTAAGTTTAAGTAACAAAAAAGTGGCCGAAAATATCCATGCCAAAAAAAAAATGCGGCCTATCATTACCTATGACCTAATTTCATAAGACATAAGTTTATAGAAACTTTATCTTGTCCGACATAATTTCTGCCGGAACTAAATTCTCCGGCATAAGTTTGCCAAAATTTATAGCCAGAACTTACTTAAGAACATGTTTGGAAAACCATAGAAGTGGGCCTTATTTTCTAGGCTTTATTTCAAGGGAAAAATTCATAAATGACTAACTTGGAAGGCCTTATTTATGCATTTTAGCTACATTTTACCTATTTACATGACGTAGCAAACATATAGCAAAACTCAGCACTTGTTATTTATTGTATTCGCGTCACTATATTCATGAATACAATCATTAAAATTTGCTGAATTTTGTATTCAATTTAAATGTATTCAAATCAATTATATTCATTATAGTTACTTTTACAATGTTTTCACTTTATTATATTTAATCGGTTGTATACAAAACACATAATTTTGCACTAAAAAAGTTAACGAATACACTCAAAAAATTGAATACAAAGAAATAAAATTCACTCTATTCATTTGTATACACTTCAAAAATCAATGCATTCATTTGTATATAAAATTAACGAATACACTCAAAAACATAATACAAGAAAATAAAATACACAAAACACTGAATTGTATGCCAAAAAATTAATGAATACATTGAATTGTATGCTAAAAAATTAATGAATACACTAAAAAAGAAACATGATTTTCCAGACCCGGCACCGGAAAAGTCACCGCGGTCAGAAGTTAAAATGCAAAAATCGACCGGGCGAGTAGATCCGGTCGGATCGACCAAGATCTAACCGGATCTGACCGTCAAAAGCCACCGCCGGCCAGTTCGCCGTCAACAACAACAAATTTTGCTCTTGGATCAATGGTATTTTTAAAGTCAAAACAGCAAGTTGGAGATGGCATCAATTTAGTTATGAGAAGGTTTATGAGAAGAAGGGACACCAATTAGATGAGAAGGTTGAAAATTGAAAATTGCCTTTCCTCGCCGGAGAAGACGGCGCCGGAAGCTCCTCGCTGGAGCAGTGGGTAGGGGGGTGGGGGAGAGGGAGAAAGAGAGATGAGAAGGTTAGTTTGGAAGTGAATAGTGTGATATGGGGTATTCTACTTTGTATATATATGTAGCTATAAGTTGTATTTAACATATTATAATTAGCTATGGGATATAATTAATTTAAACTATAGCTACTAAATATAAATATGTGATAGTGTTAGTTATGCCATGTAGTTTTCCCTTAGGGTCTGTTTGGAAAGCCACCTGGTAATTGGAATTGGTGTAATTACTACCCTAGTAATTACACAACCTAGTAATTACACAGTATTGTAATTACAACGACCTGTTTGTTTATCATAATGTAATTACAAGCGTGTTATTTGGTTACACATGTGTAATTACACAGTTTAATTTAAAAATAAATTTAATTATAAAAAAATTAAAATTAATATTTAAAAAACATGTGCATATATAAATGATATTAAATTAGTTATTTAATAATACATTTTTTCTTGAAAATATGTTAATTAATAATCATATATTTGTAACTAATATTGAAAAAAATAATTGATATATAATTTCAAATTAATAAATATTTTAATTGATTATAAAACTTAAAAGCATACCTTTTTTGTGAGAACATCATGGGATTGAATGTTCGACAAAAAAAAATGTTATATCCCGTATTTTGTACGTTGGAATATTTTAAGTTGGTTGCGACAAGTTAAGAACAAGGCTATTTTCCGACTTTGTTTTAAGGCATAAGTTGCTTATGATTTTATTGGTATGGAATATTAAGAAATTTGGGGTTAAAAGTGAATTATGGAAAGTTAAACATTTCATGAAAATTTGGGGCTAGAAGTTGAAATAATTTTTCATGAACAAAGGCCATATCGAGCGTATGTGTGGGCCATGGGCCAAATTATATATGTGATATTAGATGACAATTAAATCACATTCATCATCTTTCACCCTTTAGAAAATTCAAGAAGCTTGGAGAAAAGAAATAGAGAGACATTTGGCCGTGGCTTGGCCGAATTTCATGTCCAAATTTTGATAAAAAAAAATAAGTTTCTTCTAGCTTCTCTACCAATTGGAAGGTCCTCTTTAACGTGGAGTACTTGTTTGAGCAAGCAAAACATCCATCTTTGCAATTACAATCCTAGCGAGGAGAGTGGAGGAAGGTAAGGTTCAATCCTCTTTTACATGTGTTATGGATGGTTTGAATGTGTTGTAGTGTGTAGAAATAGATGATATTCATGAAATCTTCCAAGTGGAAGTTGAGCCGTGTGGGCTTGGCCGTGTATATGTGTGTTGTGTAGAAGTGAAGCACTAATTTTATTTAGTATGTTTGGGTTGTTGTGTTGTGGGTTCTATGATGCAAATGAAAGTTAATGGTTCAAATTGAAGTTGTAGTAGTTTGTGGGTTGTTGTAGGATGATCTTAATATAATTTCTTGAATTTATGAGAATGATGTTGTTAAAGTGTGGTTTGTTGGTGTAGTTTGTGAATTTTGAAGAAAGAAATGTATTGTTGTAGTCCCTATGGAAGTTGGAAGGTTTCGGGTGGCTTGGTATGTTGGTTGGGTTGTTTTGATCATTGTGCGGATTGTTTGAAATGTTCTTGAATCTTGATTGAATGATCTTGGATTAGTACTTGAACTTTTGAGCGTTGATGTTAGCTTGATATGTAGTTGAATTGGAATGTTAAATGTATTATTAATGTTAGAATGCATTTGCAATTGATTGTAGATGTTGTTAATATAGTTGTTGGTGTTGTTGTTGAAGATTTGGCGATTGAATTCTCGGGGTTGTTGAATTTCTTAGCCCAATTTTTGTAGATAAAGTGCTAGTTTGGAATTGGATTACTAAGTCTTTATGACTAATGCTTGGTAACGATATTGTAGATTTTGAGAAGCGAGACTTAAGTTCGTAGCTAAAGCGGACGAGGTATGTAAAGCTTACTCTTTCCTTAACTTGGCATGTCTTAGACGTAAGTAAGATATGATAGGATGTGCCTTGGGGTAACTCCATTCTTAAGTTCCGAATTTTACGATTCTTATTTGCTTCTTGATGTTGACATTCTTCATATTCGGACTATGGTCCTTAAGTCTTATGTGTATTTGAATTTCAAATGTTGCAAAAGAATTTTTTGTTTAAAAAGATTCTATGTCTAATAATGGCCGTAACTTACAAGCGTTCAAAACGTCGTAGGAGGTTCTATAGTATAACGTCACATGTATGGTCTCGGATTGCTATGATGTGTTCGTAAAATGTTCGATAATGACTAATGCCGTAACTTTCATAGTTCGGATTGGCTCGATATATTTTATGATTTAAATTATGTGACATTTCGTAATGATATTTCAAAAAATTTAAAATTAATATTTAAATTTATGTGCATGTGCTATTTAAAATGATATTAAATTAGTTATTTAATAATACATTTTCTTGAAAATATGTTAATTAATAATATATATATATATGATGACATGATGTATGACATGATGATATGATGAAAAAAATAATTGATATATGATTTTAATCCCTTCAAATTAATGTATAAAAGATGATTTTCTAATTGTTTCTCGGTTCCATAATGAATTTGACATGAACACACATGTTTATTTTCAAAAAGCATTTTACGTACTTATTTTTCTTGTTTGCTTTGTAGGTACATATTCCATGTTTCTTCGGGGGCTGCGTTTCATGGGATTAAATGAGTAGAAGATGTTTCGACAAATGTTAAAATATTATATAAGATGTCGGTTTGGTATATCATTATGCATTATGTTACAAACTTCATATGTTTACATTATTCATTGGAAAAAGACGAAGTGTGTTGTTCTTCGAAAAGCTTTCCTTGCATTGTCATGATTTAAGGGTCAATGATGTATAACGAGAGTAATTCTGCCCATCACGCCCTATCGGAAATTAGGGTGTGACAAAAAATATTTATAAATATAATGCCATAGCATTATTCAAATGTTTGACAATAATTCTATCAACTGTAAGTGAAAAATAAAATACGCATGTAATGTGAAATAACAAGTCAATAGTACTAAAGCAAATATTTTTAAAATCGAAAATATAACCTAAATTCAATATGCAAAAGAAAAAAAATTAACATAATACTCTTATGAATTAACATAATACTCTTATGTCAAACTTCAACGTTACATAAGTAAGTTTCAGCGTAACATAAATAAATACTCCTATAATTCAAAGAAAGGGAAAATATAAATCTATAACCTCAATCACGATGAAATTCTACTTTAATAACGTCACTCATTGTATGTCAAGTTTGTTAATGACTCATTCTTTCTAATATTAAGAGATGTAGTCTAAAAAATTAGAATATTAACACAGTTGCTAAGTGAATAAAATAAAAAACTAAAAAAATACGAAAAATTACATGGAACCACAAGAAGTAAAGGTTGGGAATGAGAAGAAAGGAAATGAAATATAAATACTATAAAAAGAAAAATATATTTTAAAAAATAAAAATAATTAAAAAGTAAAAATAAAAAAAAAATTAAATAATAGAAATAAAAATAAATTAGAAAAGAAAAGAAATTAAAATAAAATAAAAAAGATATTAAATAATAGAAATAAAAAAATAAATTAAAAAAGAAAAGAAATTAAAATAAAATTAAAAAGAAACAAACTAAAAGGCAACCCCGTAATTATAGGGTGTAATTACACCAAATTCTCAGGCCCCCCTTGAGAATTGGAGAGTGTAACTACACCCTCTCAATTACACCAAATTCCCATCTAACTGTGTAATTACCTGGTCAAACAAATAGGCCAAACCATGTAATTACACCCAATTTCAATTATCTTGGTGGCTTTCCAAACAGGCCCTTATTTCAATGGATTCTTACATGGTGTAACTAATATTTACTAGGTATTTATCATTAGTAGCTATAATTTAAAATAATTACAATACATAGCTAACTTTGAATCGCTAATTACTATTCGCATCAAATCTGAGTGTATTTACAATTCTTCCTCCTCCACCATCTTCATTTTCATTCTAACTGTTCCAATTCAATCAAAAACAATATTATGCTTTTTCTCTCCATCTCTATCAACGACGTAGCAAAGACCAATACCACCATCACCTTTCAATTCTCCGTCATTAAAAACATCCATGGATGCCTTGAGCTGCCAATTTCAATCCACATACTTTATTAATTTATTAATTATAAAAAAGTGATAAACACAAAGCCATTCATCTGCTGCTCATCATCTCAAAACGACGTGAAGGTAATCATAAATGGAGCAAAGAACGGAAATAGGCAGAGCAACCGTAATTGCTGTCACTAAAGGTAGAAGAATGGAATTGTCGGCGACAGACTTCGCCGTTGACGGCAGTGGAGAGAAATGGATCCTTACCGGACGACGACGCCTTTGCCGGATCTGGAGCGTATTTCTCAGATATGAATGTATTCTCAGATCGGAAAAGGGTCAAAAATACCCCTAAACTATTGAAAATGGATCAAATATACCCTCCGTTAGATTTTGGGTCAAAAATACCCTTACCGTTAATTAAATGGACCACATATACCCCTTCCCGTTAACAGGCTTCCAACTCATATAAAAACCTTTTAAAATTATTATTTTCAACATTAGTTGATCTCCACCAACGTGTCTTCGTCATCCCTGTTTCTTTCCATTTTTTCACCTTTTTGGGATTAGATTTCATTTATCATCCTCCTAAGAAACCAAACTCAATTCAACACATTGTTCAAATCTTGCACAACCCAGCTGCATAATCTACTAATATTACCTCACACAAATTAATTAGTTTAGTTTCATCAGATTAACTCAATCGCTATTCTCAAGTAATATAATATACGCTCTCCACCATTTCCTCAAATTCTTTTAATTTCTTCTTCCGTTCGTGTTCCTTTACCTTCACTCACCAAGAACCCAACAATTTTCTCGCCAGAAAAAAAATAAAGGGGATTGTATCTCCTATTGTTGCGCCGCCAACTAAAAGCACCTGCCAGATAAAGAAAAAGAACCCAACTTAAACTGGAACAGATACACAAGATGATGAACAAGATTCATCCTCGAGTATATGATTCGAATGTTGCTTCACCTCTCTTCCTCGTTCTCACACACAAAAAAAATACTTCCATTTTCTTTGTGCAATCTAATTCTAAATTTGTGATTATTTTAAAAAAAAAATAGTTTTTCTGCAATCTTTGTAACAATCTGGTGAATTTTGCTCGACCTTTTTGGGGCTTTACAATAAATATTGTGAAAACTTTTTATGCTTTTGTGGTTGAAGAGGAAATCAAGCTAGTCTATCATTGAGGGAGATCTTGGTTTGGTGGTGGAAGGATTTAGAGTGGAACTTTTTTGGTTATTTTGTGGTGGTGGAATGATTGAGATGGACTTTTTATTTTTTGGATTGATGAAGCTGGAGATGGCAAACGATGACTATGTTGAAGAAATGAATATGATGTGTGTAGCTGAGTACAGTGTGTTCTGGTGCATAGGCTATGACCTTTAATTTGTTAATGATGATAAGACATTAGAGTTGGAAACTCCAGGTGAGCAAAAATAATAATTTTTAAAAGGTTTTTATATGAGTTGGAAGTCTGTTAACGGAGAGGGGTATACGTGGTCCATTTAATGGACGGTAAGGGTTTGACCCCAAAATCTAACAGAGGGTATATTTGCACCATTTTCAATAGTTTAGGGATATTTTTGACCCTTTTCCGTTCTCAGATTTGAGTATTTATCATTGTTGTTGCTTGAAGTTGTATTTATTTTTTGTGTTAGAATACATAGAAAGAAATGGTTTCTGATTGGATCCTTACCAGACGACGGCGCCGGCAATGGAAAAATCTCCGGCGGTGTATTTTAAATCTGAGTGTATTTTATTTCTTGTATTTCAAACCTGAGTGTATTTTATTTCTTGTATCTCAAATCTGAGTGTACTTTTTTTTTTTTTTGTATCTCAGATTTGAGTGTGTTTCAGTGTATTCATTATTTTTTAGTGTAAAATAGAGTGTTTCTTTATGTATTTTTTGCTTGTATTTTGAAGAAGATTTATTTTGTATACAAATGAATATAGTGAATTTTGAATACAACTGAATATTCCTATATTTTTTTACATTTATGTTGTTTGAATACAACCAAATTTAAATGTAATAAGTTGAATACAGTGTAAAAACCGTTACGAATGAATACAATCGAATTGAATACATCTGAATTGAATACATCGAAATACAGTCGATTTGGAATACAACCGAATTTGAATACACAATCCTGTAGCTACGAAATGTAATTAGCAAAAGTGTAGCTATGCCTTTAAAAAACCCTCAAAGTGTAGTCATTTGTGTAAGTTGCCATATTTCAATTACATTACATAAAGTATAAATGGGAATTTGACATGCATGACAAATTGAAACACCAAAGGCACAAGGCTTTAATTTTTGGCTCTCAAATTTAAAATCTTTAATTTTTGGCCTTCGCCTAAAAATCCATGAATTTCGGGTTCAAACCCTCCCTCAGTCAATTATTAAAAGAAAAATTCGCAAGACAGAGGTTTGTAGTAAAATTAGGCCTATTCGGGTAGAGGTAAGACAAACCTCTGCCTGAATAAGCCTAACTTTGTCCGAATATTTTGCCTTAAGGCAAACCTCTGTCTCAATAGGCTTAATTTTGCCACAAAAATATGCCTTGCGATTTTTTTTTTTTGACTTAGCCGAGATTCGAACCCAGAACCTCGGCATATTAGGCGCTTGACAAAAATTAAAGACTAACCATTTGAGAGACAAAAATTAAAGACCAGTGCCTTAGAAGGACAATCGTGCAAATAACCCCTAAATCTCGTAAAATAACTAAAGTTTATGAAATTGACAGTTTGCTATTCATAGTTACGTTTCAGGCTATAAAATTTGTATCACATGACCAGAATATTTTTCATTAAACTAGCTTTAGATTTCAAATTCATTAATTTTATCCAATTAGTTTCACCAAAATTTTCAATTAGTACGTACTATATTATATTGTGAATTGTCTGGATACAAGTTTGGTCAAGTATCTTATTTGCCCCAGATAGTTTTTAAGTTCAAGTTTATTTAGTTACACTTTTGTCCAGTATAATTTTTTTGTATCACTTTAGTCCAGTGTTAAATTGCCAGAATTTGTTAATACTTTTGTCTTGTAGCTATTTGAGCTCCTCATGTAAAAAGGGATGAACTGTCATTTCTTTCATTTGCTTTTGCTTCACATGATTGAAAAAACCCTAATCACACCCTTCTTTATTTTCCACTGAAAAAATAAAAATAAAAAATTAGGGTTTTAAACATCTTCTCCTATTTGCACTGGTAAGTATCCCTTATTATTTGATTTTGCTACAAGAAAATTTAAAGCTACTGTTTCCTTGGCATTTTTTTTAAATGGATTTTCTTGTTCATAAGTACTAGTAGTAAATTATTATTAATTTTTTAGCTGTATTTTCTAATTGATTATGTTGGTTTTCATTTCTTGAGTGCATTTGTTCAGTAAACACTAATGTTAATTGACTGATTAAACATTATAATGCTTTTTCTTTTGTCTTATATTTGCAAGAAAGCATTGTAGATTGATAAATATGCGGACTCTGTGGGAGAAGAGCTTGTAAATAGAACTATAAAGGTAGAAACATCTAGATAATCTTGGAAAATGCCGGATGATTAAGGGTGTGTTCGCGGGAAAATCCTACTTATTTTTGTTCGGTACGAAGGAAAATGTTTTCCTGGAAAATAAGTGGGTTTATTACTTATTTTTTTGTGTTAGGTACGAAGGAAAATGTTTTCCAGGAAAATAAGTGGGTTTGTTACTTATTTTTTTGTGTTCGGTACGTAAGCGAGAAGTATCATCGTAAAAGAATTTGTATATAATTTAGAAAAATACTATGAGTGGTGGGGAGTGGGTGGTATGGAGAGTGGGGGTTGGGGTGGGAGTGGTGGGAGAGGGGGTGAAGATGAGGTGAGTTCGAGGATAGGGGCTAGACAATCAATGTGGAATGCCACTTGTAGGACTTGTTTTCCCTACTTCCATTAGGGAAGTAATTTTTTTCATTTTTAAGGAACTTGTTTTCCTTACTTCCCACTAGGATAAGTATTATTTTCGTCATTCTACTTAGTATTCTCAGTTTTGTGCTATAGTTTCTTGTCCTTGATTTTCTGCTACTATCTATTATTTTTTGTACTTCGAGTATTTTATTTATCTATTCCTTTTTCCAGATTGTTTATCATGGTCTTTGATCTTGCATTATTTCATTTTCATAATGCTATGAATTGCTTGTCCTTATCTGACCTTTTTGCGATGCTTTCTCTTGAGCCGAGGGTCTTTCGGAAACAGCCTCCCTACATTATAGGAGTAAGGTCTGCGTACACTTTACCCTCCCTAGACCCCCACATTGTGGGATTTCACTGGGTACGTTTGTTGTTGTTGTCGTTTGTTTTCCAAAATTTTTTATCAACCGAACATGAGATAATAGGAAAATCATACCGAACACACCCTAACATAAAACCGAACAACAATAACAACATACCCAGTATAATCTTACCAGGTGGGGTCTGGGACCCTAGCATAAAACCGCATGAAAAAAATAATGCATAATAGAAAATAATAAAAAGAAAAATATTATAGCAGCCATTGTGCTTATCCAATGTAAACTCTACGACAAGAACTCTTAACGGATTGAGACATATTTTAAAGAGTACACCAGCATTGATCTAAAATGTGTTGTGAGTGCATGATAGGGAGAAATGCATAGCACAATTTTGTGGAATGTGGGACTGATGAATAGGAAAAGAGTATATCCTGGACAATCCTTTGTGATAGATAGATTCTTGATAAGCTGTGGTTGACATTTGGGAGGGATAATAATCTATAGAAGAGCTGGTATGAGGAGGGGAACAGAAAATTACAACTGTAAAATCTTTTAGTGAAATTGCAATCGCTAAAGCTTTTTCTCTATTGGCTGCGCAATGCATTTTTACCAATAGTGAGGTGCATGATTGAAGGAGGAAAATGGGATCTAGAGTAGTTATGTTGGAATCCCTCTTCATTTGTGATGTACGGAAAATTTTCCAGCATCCATGGATTTGTTGATGTGGACTTTGACTTGGCCAATCTAGAGGACATGTTGAGATGAAGATAGTTGTGCTGTTTAGCTGTTAAATATTTTGGAGCTATGTAATTGAAGAGGTGTTTTATTTTTGCACCTGATTCGTACTAAAGACTAAAGAGAACACAAAGACGCCAAGAGAAGTTGCAATAGAGGATTGGATCTCTTTTGTTGAGAACCATATTTTGATGTAGGTTCTCTTCTTTTGGTATATGGCTTGTATATGGGGTTTCCCCCAAATTGTCAATAAAATTATTTACCTTATCAAGAAAAAAAAAAGAGAAGTTGCATTTTCATTTTATAAATAGCATCTGAACCGACTCTTACGTTTGAAAATTTGAGAGAAGGAGAACAGTGAGGTGTTGTTCATGTGCAAGGAGTATGAGGAAGATCGGAACCATACTCTGTTGCATTTAGAGTTGCCTTAGAGCTATGGTCTCTAGCATTTTGCGTTAACTAGAATAGGGGCAGAGCTAGGGCCATAAGCAATTACAGAGCTGGAAAATACAGAAGATCCGCAGGGTGAGGAAGTAAGCATTGAGTAACTGGATTGCCTTTTAAAAAAAAAGGGGAACGAGATAAGTTTAAGATTGTACTTTTGGGTTAAAGAGAGTACACTTTTTTCTATTAAGAGTTGGAAGGACAACATAGTTGAATGTTGCAGGGCAGTGAACTATATCCTATTAGGTCACTTTTGGCCATATGTAGAATTTCTTTCTTTGCAATTACTGAAGATCGGTATTTACAAATAATGGGTTGGCCCGTTGGTATTTGAAATCTTGGTAAAATATTGAAAAACTTGTTGAAGAGTTTTTTCAAGTGAAATAATGTCTTCCACTAAATATTTAATTTTTTTTTTTTGATGACATGGGAACCCGCAGCCGCTACCCTTCGGGTGCGCACAGGGTAAACCCGGCCTCCCGTGCAATAGCTCGCAAACCACACAGGAGAGGTAACCCGCACTAGGCAAGCCCGGTGCGACGAGCTCGACCCAGAAGGCAAATCCCCTACTGTCGTAGGCAGGGGGTTTTGAACTTGAGACCTCCATTATGAAAGCCCCATGCTCAACCAACTGAGCCACCCTTGTGGGTACTAAATATTTAATTTTTATTCCAAATGAAATTCATGTCCAAACATAACTTCAACTTTCAAATACTCTTTTCGAATTTCAACATCAGGTGCTCTTTTCAATTTCAACCAGATATTGTCCAAACACCTATTAAATAGTTTTAACAACGGCTTGGTGTGCAATATATGACTATATTTTTATTTGAATATATTTTTATTTAAAAAGAACACACCATTAAGAAAGTCTTGTCCATTAGAAATATGCATTTATTTGGGACTTGTCATGTGTGGTTTAAATCGATAGAGGCGAGAACTGTATTCATCTTTGCTAAAGGAAAAAAAAAGAGCAAAAGATCTGCATAGAAGTATTTTGTCTTTTCTAGATTTTGAGCTCCATTCAGATTTTCTTTTTCTTTTCTGGTTTCTATATATCTATCTGACTATCAGGTTTGCTAAAGTGTTTTTCAGTTGGTGGCTAAGATGTCGGATTACCCTGTGCTTGGTAATCTTCCCATTAATAAATGGAAGGTACCAGAATTAAGGGAAGAGCTTAAGAGGAGGAACTTAATGACAAAAGGTTTGAAGGATGATCTTGTTAGGCGATTAAATGACGCTATTCACAAAGAAAATGGTCTTGAACCTGCTGAACCTGTTAAATGGGAACCAGACCCTGGTGTTGTTGAATTTATTGATGATTGTCTGAGGATGTCCGAACGTCAAGTTCCTGGGGGTTTTATACGTGATACTGATACTGATTTTGTCTCTGGTCTTGAAGATGCCACCAAAGTCTTGGTTGATGTTGCAACTGGAGGTGCTGATGATGCTTCTGGAGGAAGAAAACATTCAGAGGCTTCTATTGGTAGCACTAGTGTTATAAATGAGATTGCGTCTGCTGATCAATTTGTTGAAGACAAAATTGATAAGAAACACGAGGTTATTGATTCTTCTCAGAATAATGATGTTGTTGATGAGGTATCTGGAGTTAGGGATGTTGCTATTCAGGGAAGTAGCACTGGACAGGACGTTGAGGATATGAAAATTTCGTCTTCTGAGGGAGTGCTTGAGGACAACCTTAGGAGACAAGAAAATGATGTGGAGGTAACCCCACTACCATCCAAGGAAGCCTTGGGAAATAATAGCATTAAGTTGGAGAATGAGGGTCTGAAACTCTCAGGCATGAATGCTGAGTCTGATATTTCCAATCCAGACACTCAGGTATATGAGGTCAACCCTGATTTAGGGTCTCAAGTAAAATCTGACTCATTTTCTACTGATACATTGCCCATTAATGAAAATAAAGATTTAAATGATAATTTGAATGCTGATAGTGTTAAATTAGTAACTGAAGTTTTTAGGCAAGAGATGGAGCTGCAGTCATCCAGCAAAGACCTGTCAGGTGTTGGTAGCGTTCATCCATTGGATGATCAGATGCCACATGAGATGCTGGGTCTTGTTGGAGAAACTGATGATGAGAAATCTTCTGAGGTGAAATTTAGCATGAAAAATGCCAATGCAGATCAGGTTTCTGTTGCTGTTACCAAGCTAGAGCATGGTGTGGAAAGTAACACTTCAAGTAATAGTGAGCAACAAGATGTACAGTTTGAAAAAGCTAGAACTTTAGGTGATGTTGTAGAGCCTAGTTTGTCACCCAAGAAACTTGAGGCATCTGCTGAAGATAAACATTGTGTTGTTGCTTCCAGGGATGATGGAAAAGGTATGGCAACACCCCCTTCCAATGAAAATTACCGTTCTCTTCCTTCCTAAGGCTGGTTCTTCCAGATCTTATGTGTGTTGTGTCTGTGCATGCAGTTTTGAGCAAGATATCTGATGTAGTGGATGGTGAGAATATGGAAAAGATAAACTTGGATCAATCTTCAGCTGATGATTCCATGGAGGAGGATGTAGTAGAGACAAAGCATGTGGATTTTGATCATATTTCTAAGAAGGAGAATGATAAGACTGAAGAGCCTATTACAGAAATGACAGAAGAGCCCAAAGTTCTACGAAATGATTCTTCTAGTTCAATGCAGCAAGACAATCCTTCTGAGAAGGTTGAGTCTCCTCAAGAAACTAAAGATAGGTTTCCTGATTTTTTGTCAGAGAAGAGAAAGTTTCAAGGTACTCATGTCTTATCTTTAATTCTCTCTCTTTCCCTCCCTTTTTCTTGATAAATTCTCTCTTTCCCCTCCTGTTCTGCTGCAGAACTTCTGCACATGTTTATTGATAGCCTTTTCTCTTCACTGTTACTAGTCTATTATTATGATTTGTTGCTTTATATATATATATATATATATATATGTTTGTTGCTTATATATTCTTTTAATTGATTTGATGAAGCTTTAAATAGTAGAACTTCTGTGTACTTTTAGATGTTAAAAGCTGTATTTTTAGTATGTTGTTTATTAGTTTGTTTTGCTTATGAATGCTCAATCTTCTGATCAGGCCACATGTATTATGGTGTTATGATCTATAAATTACCACACAATTGCACAAGATTCCGTTGTGAAAGTTAAAGCTCACAACTTGTATGCAGCTAAAGTTGTGCTTATTAGAGTGTTTTTGTATTGAAATTTCTAACAACAGCAGCAGATATTGGATTCTTCTTGCAATATTGGATATGAAGCCCTCTTCATTACATTCACTTTGGATAGGTTTAGCGATAATGGAATTAACAAGAATATGATCTATTCTTTTCTTGTTCATAATTTGGTTTTATAAGATTTTGACTTCTTGGTGGATTCTTTGTAGATGAAGTAGGAGGTGGGAGTAATGAGCCTGCAAAAAGGCAGCGCAGGTGGAAGACTGACAGTTTGAGGACTGCTGAGCCACAAAATTCAAGTATTGCATTATCAGAGAACTTGGTTCAGACCACCCTTGTCAAGCCTATCCTTGGCAGGACTGACTCTACAGTTGGTGAGGATGCACCCAAGGAGCGCCTTGGTGAGTATTTGTTTTCTTGGTAAATTGCATGAGTTTTACAACAGCGGCATAAGAATAATTGGTTTCTTTGTTCTGTTGATTTTCCAGTACCAAAATCTTCCAAAATAGCCACTAATTCTCTCAAAATTGAGAACTTCTTGCGGCCTTTTACGCTGAAAGCTGTGCAAGAGCTCCTTGCCAGAACTGGTGAAGTCTGCAGTTTCTGGATGGACCACATAAAGACCCATTGTTATGTCACGGTACAATCTTGCTCTCTCCTGCTGCATTTCATGCTCCTCTCCGACCATATGGTCATCGAGTTTCTCTATCTTAAATTTTATTTGCAAGGAAGCAAGTAGCCTAATTGGCTGGCTACTCTTAGGAAAGGACAGGGTTGGGGACAGTTGTCATTGGGGTGGGGGCATGATTTGAAACCTTGATGCTGCGCCAGTTGGCCTATGGCCCTCTGATCAATTTGTCATATAATGTGAATGTGCATCATTGCCTTTCAGAGATTCATAACCAAATAGCAATGCCTTGCAAGCCTTGCCTTGGCTTCTTGGCAATGCTCTCTTGAACTTGTTAGAAAAGTGTCTTACTTTGCTTCCTTGGTGGCTCAGGTTACTAAATTGATGAATATTTTCTCTTTACAGTATTCTTCAGTAGGGGAAGCCATAGAGACCCGAAATGCTGTTTACAACCTCCAATGGCCACCAAAAGGAGGTCGTCCCCTGGTTGCAGATTTTGTTGATCCCCAGCAGGTGAAAATCAAGATAGATGGACGGGAGACTGCTTCTCCAGCGACAAATCCCGGTCCTGCAGTGCCTCCAGCCTCATCCTCTCTTCAAGCACTACCTCCTTGGCAGCAGGGTCGCAAACAGCAGGTTGAGTTGGAACATTCACTCACTCGCCAGCCACCACCTGCTCCTCCACTCACATGCCAGCCACCACCTGTTCCTCCTACTGCGCCACCAATAAAAGAGAGGCTAGCTCCACCTATTGCTGATAAAAATGATCCCCCGGTTATTACTTTGGATGACCTCTTCAGAAAGACCAAAGCTGCTCCCCGGATCTATTATTTACCGCTGACAGATGAGGAAGTTGCTAAAAAGCTTGCCAGTAGAGGAGATGATAAGCACGAGAGCTTTTAGTGAATGGATTATGGAGTGGTATTTTGATGTAATGCTGATAACTTCTAGTTTGCCCTCACAGAGAAATTGCAGTCTTGAGGCTTACTGAGACCTTGCTTTCTTTTCTATTTTCGTATTGTTAATGGTTGCTGCAAGGTTGAAGTCTCTACTGTATTTTTGCTTTGGGTTGAAGAAACATCAAAATGTGCAGATTATGCAGAGTCTGTGTGAGAGTCTGACTTTTCTCTTCATCCAGATACATGGAGATCTATCGTTGAGTGATATCGACGCGGCGAAGCTGTAAATGCCATTTACCACCTCTTCGTTTTCTTCTTGACTGTAAAATTTTAAGAAAAGGAAGAGAACGCATTGATCATGGAAACCAGTTGCTTTTTGGGTTTTCAGGCCTTCTAAAATTTTTAGCTAAAGAAAACTTTCCCCCCTGTGAAATATTACTCCAAGAACTAGCCTCAATTTTAAGTTAGTCTGTGCTCGTCTATTTGAATATTTACTATCCATTTTACTGGAATCATTTCCTCTAAATATTCATTACCGAACTTATTTGGAAGAAATCAGAAAAACCATGAGTTCTCCAAAAAATAGGTTTCTCACATTAGTTTGGGATACAACAAATTGGTTTCTGAATCAAGCTTACACTACAGTAAAGGCACCTTCGAAATTTATGAACCACAGAGTAAATAATCAGATGTCAAAGTAGCTAAAAACTAAGAAGAATCATATCTTCAATGTTAAAAAGGCAAAATGGAAAGAAAACCAATGCACCATTTGAAAATCGCTATTTTTATAAGTTTGAAGAAACATATCTTGGACTTTGAATATGAAAAGTGAGTTTAAGTTACATGAACGTTATTTGAAAAGTTTGGAAACATTACTAGAGATGAAGATTGGTAGTTCAAAATTCAGAAAAAACTATTGTCGATTGCGATATATATATCTAAAATTCAGACGCATAATTTTGAAGTTTGGCCTTGGCATGTCAAACTTTAGGCGTGATAACCTTTGCTAAACTTCATAGGGCAATTAGCAGGAATGTCCTTATTTTGGGGTGGTTTTAATTTTTGCCCTTCGCCTAATACCATGACGTTTGGGGTTCGAACCCCGTCTTAGTAAAAAATAAAATAAAATCACAAGACAGAGTTTTGTAGCAAAGTTAGGCCTCAGGCAGAATTTTGAATGCAAAATGCAGGCAGAGTTTTGCAAGTCAAAGTTAGGAGCATTCGGCGCAACTTTGCAAGCCATCGAGCATAGTTTGCTACAAACTGCTGCGGGCGGCGAGTTTTGAATGCAAAACTCTACCAGCGAGTTTTGAATGCAAGCCATCACTCTGCTGCTGCCGGGCGGTTTGCCTCGAAGCATAGTTTTGCAAGCCAAAGTTAGGCCTCGGGCGAAGTTTTTGCAAGTTGATCGGGCGAGTAAGCCGTTGTACGCAAACTCGGCTTGCGAGCGAGGTTTTGCAAGCCATAGTTGAGCCTCGAAGTAGTTCGCAAGCGAAAATTAGGCGCCGAGCATAGTTTTGAAAGCCAAAGTTAGGACTCAGGCATAGTTTTGCAAGCCATCAGACATAGTTTGCCTGTAAACTCTGCTAGAGTTTGCCTTCAGGCATAAAGCAAACTACGCCCGATGGAGCGAATCTAAAAACCTCTGCCTTGTGAATTTTTATTTTTTATTTTTGTCTGAGCGGGAGTTCGACCCCGGAACCCGTAGGTCTCTGAACGGGGGTTCGAACCCGGAACCCATGGTTTTTAGTCAAAGGCCAAAAACTAAATATTTCAAATTTGAGGGGCAAAAATTAAAGACCAGTGCTTTTGAAGGGCAATCCGCACAAAAAAATGAACTTAATATGCAAAATTTTGCAACTTCAGTCCCATATGCTTGAAATGGTTTCCAAAATAACCAAATTTATAAAAATATACTCCCTCCATCTCAAATTATTTGTCAATTTTTTGTTGTACGCCCCCTTTAAAAAAGGGAAAAGGTCAAAAATACCCTTCTACTTTGGAAAAAGGGCTAAAAATATCCTCCGAACTTATTTTGGGTCAAAAATATCCCTCTCATCCTTAAAGTTTTTAAATATATCCCTGTCTTGACGGAAATTATCCCCCAAAATAACTCAAAATTATTTTTTAAATCGGCTCCATTGTTTAAACCCGAGCCCGACTAAATAATAACTCGTAAGATCCTTGTTATTCCTAATTCCCTCAAACTTCAAACTACGTATTGGGGGAATAAGGGGATATTATGTGTTATTATTTAGTTGGGTCAGTTTAAATGATAGAGGGATTTAAAAAATGATTTCGTTATTTTGAAATAATTTCCGTCAAGATAGGGGTATATTTGAAAACTTTAAGGAGGGGAGGGGTATTTTTGACCCAAAATAAGTTCGGAGGATATTTTTAGCCCTTTTTCCAAAGTAGAGGGATATTTTTGACCCTTTTCCCTTTAAAAAATATCAATTAAGAAGGTATATTTGACCAATTTTACCCTTATTTATGTCTAAGTTATAATTTTTTTTCATTAAATGTTTACTCCATTTATGTGTCATCAACATTAATGACAAAATTCTATTAAGGGTAAAATGAGAAAAATAATTATTTGTACCCCGAAATTTTAAAATAATAATTAATTTGAGATAACTATTTTTAGTAATCACGACAAATAATTTGAGACAAAAGGGAGTAAAAAAAACTTGGGCTATGAATTAAATAATGGTACCAAAAATGGCTATTTATGCAATTCAGAGAGTATAAGGTGTGTATGAGGACCCGAAAAACCCGATTCGTCCATTGGCACATAGAAAGGTTAACAATCTTATCCCTAATAAAACCCTAGAAATTCTCTTTAACCTCTAAAAATAATTTCATCTCAAGCAATATAATTTCTCCACTTGCATTTTACAAAACCATTATCTTTTCCAAAAAAAAAAAAATTGTTTTGTTTTATTTTTACATAAATTACGTGTATTCGCATATATTATTCACAGATCATTATTATTTTGGGGTTACTTTATTCTTGTTTACGATTTATATATCTAATTTGTTTCTGTTCTAACCATTGTGTGTTTTTTTGCTTTGAGATTAGGGTTTCTATTTTGGAATTAGGGTTTACACCATCTTATTGGTCGAAAAGTTACCGTCTTTACTGCCCTATTTGCAGTGGTAAGTACCCATTTCATTAATTATTTGAATTTGATTTTCAATTTTCAAAGTTTTTTTTTTTTTTTTTTTATTTTTTTATTTTTTTATTTTTTAGTGTAAAGTTTTGCATTTGGGCTAAAACAGGAAGCAAGAAAGACACGGGGGGTTAATATATTTGAGTTTTAAAATTAAAGCTACTGTTTTTTTTTTTGCAATTTTTTGTTTGGAAAACTGAGATCTGCCGACCTAATGGTGGACTTGTGCTTGGCATTATGGTTTCTTTTGTTCATAGCACTAGTAAGACAATATCTTTTTTTTTTTTTTAATTGTTTTAAGTTCCACTAGGTAGTCGTTTTCGCAAGACGGTTACGTATTGTGTTGGATTTCCATTTCTTGAGTGCATTTGTTCAGTAAGTACCAATGCTAGTTGACTGATTAAACCTTATATTGCTTCTTCTTTCTTCTTAGTCCAAAATATTAGATTACCATCCATGTAGGCATGAAATAACACTTTACACTCTGCATGAGAAGAGCTTGTATTGATGTTTCAATATGAGGATCGCAGCAGAATATAATATTGAAACTTGCTGATGACTAGCATAAAACCACATACAACAAATAAGACACTATAGAAAATGATAAAAAAAAAAAAAAAAAAAAGCAATTATAACATATCACAAAAGGCAAAAATTTAGTAGCTTCTATATTTTTTGTGAGGTTCGGGCATGCATTAGCTTCAATGTTTGATAGGAGTCTTTTGCTGTTATAAAAAAACTTCTTTGGAAGTACATTGGTTTTATCTATGCATGTCAAGTTTAAATCTCATGACATGGGGTGGTCCTAATTTTGTGTAAGAATGGAAAGATAAATCTGAGGATGTAGGTCGTGGTTGTGAGGGCGGAGCTAGAAGCCGACATATGGGTTGGGTCGGACCCAGTAGCCTTAGTTCAAAGCTTGTATTTGTATGAAAAAATTTAATTAATACGTACAAAATGAAATTCAGAACCCAGTTACTAGCCTGTGATATCACTATCCTAAAATTAGAACCCATAAAACTTAAATTTTGGCTCTGCCTTTACGTGGCTGATAGGGGATCACCATCTGAGTGTTTAAAAATAAGGTGTCAAAGTATTAGGAAGACATAGGTTAGACATGGCCAATGATGTCTGACATGAAATTTTGACTATACAGAGGAGTCAGGACCAGATCTTTGAAGGTTGTTTTATTTATTGCGGGTTTCAAATCTGCCTGAGATGGTGTTATGAATTTGATGATTTTGTAGGCATGTGGACATTAATTTGGTAATTGTTGAAGTTAAGTTGAGAAAGGGCATTTGGAAAACGAAATGGTGTTTGGATATGCATGCCATTTGAACAAATGTTGAAGTTTTGTGTGGGAAATATTATTTTTTACTTGAAAAGTGGTTAGAGCCAGCAACTTCAAGTTGGAGTGAGAAATTGACTACAATTTGTAACCAAACAGTTCTATAAGAAAAGTTGAAAAAAGCAAAATCTTTTATGTCTTAACATGCCCTAAGGCTAATTTCTAACTGATAATTATAAATTGTGATTGAACAAGAACTCTTTAAGGATTGAGACATGTACGAAAGAGTACACCAGCATCGTTTTTAAGTGTATTGTAGCAGCCATTATGATTATCAAGTAAAAACTCTATGAAGGGCTCTTAAGAGATTGAGACATATACGAAAGAGTAGAGAAGTCCATAGACTGACTAACTGGAAAAGAGTATTTCACTGACAATCCTTTATGAATAGATGTGTTCTTGATAAGCTGTGATTGATATGTGGGAGGGATAGAAATCCATAGAAGAACTGTAAGAGGAGGGTAACAGAAAATTATGACTGGAAAATCTTTTAGGGAATTGCTAAATAGCTAAAACTTTGCATCTTTTGGCTGCCGATGCAATTTCACCAATAGACTGGTGGTCTTTTAGAATGAGGTACATGGTTTAAGCCTTTAAGGAGAAACGAAGTTGTTCTAGGGTAGTTAGATTGGCTGGAAACTCTCTTCATTTGTGATGCATGTAAATACTTACAGTATCTGGTCGATTTGTGGACTTGGACTTGGCCTATCTAGGGGACATGTTGAGAGTGTAGTTGTGCTCTTTAGCAGCCTACGTATTTTACAGTCTATGTAATTGAAGAGGTGTTAGTAGGAAAGAGAATGCAAAGACGCCAAAGAAAGTTGCATTTTCACTTCGTATATAGCATGTGAAGCAACTCATACATTTGAAAATTTGAGAGAAGGAGATGATAATGATGAGGTGGTGTTCATGTGCAGAGAGTATGATGAAGATCGGAACCACTTTCTGTTGCATTATAGAGTTGTCTTATTGCTATGGGCTGTAGTATTTGCGTTTTGCCGTCATTTAGGTGTTCCCTAGAACAGGGGCAGTGCTAGCGCCTGAAGCAATTACATAGCTGGAAGATACAGAAGACCGGCAAGGTGAGGAAATAACCATTGAGTAACAGGTTGTCTTTTGGATACTGGGGGAATTAGCTGAATTTAAGATTGTTTCTAATTATTGACAAGATGTTAGCAATAAGAAGATTCTTAGTGTTCCATATGTATTTTTCGATTACCAAGAGTATATACCTTATTTCGTGAACTATGTTTTGGCCATTTAATACTATTTGCAAATACTATATTAGGTTTCTTTTGGCCATCAGTATTTGAGATCTTGTTTAGATATTGAAAAACTTGTTGAAGAGTATTTCAAGTTAAATAATGGCTTTTACTCACCAATCTTTCATTTCTATCCTGTATTCCAGGAGAAATTCATATTCAAATACAACTTTAACTTCCAAATACTCTTTTCCAACTTCAACATCAAATACTCTTTTTCAACTTTAACCAAATAATGTCCAAACACCTATCAAATAATTTTAACACCGGCTTGGTGTGCAATATGTGAATACATTTTGATTTTCACAAAAAAAAAAAAAAAGAAATAAAAGAAAAGAGAAAACACAACAAATAAAGTCTTCCACTACAAGTATGTATGTATTTGAAACCTGTCTTGTATAGTTCAAATTTCGATAGAGGTGAACCGTGAGACTGTACTCATCTTTGCTAAAGGAAAAAATGAGAGGAAAAGATCTGGATGCAATTATTTTGTCTTTTCTGTATGTTGAGCTCCGTTCAGGCTCTTTTTCAGGTTTTATATATCTATGCGATTTTCAGGTTTGTCAAAGTGAATTTTTCACTTGGTGGCTAAGATGTCGGATTACCCTGTGCTTGATAATCGTCCAATTAATAAATGGAAAGTAGCAGAATTAAGGGAAGAGCTTAAGAGGAGGAACTTAACAACAAAAGGGTTGAAGGATGATCTGGTTAGGCGATTAAATGAAGATATATGCAAAGAAATGGAAGCTGCTGAGGTTGAAGAGAGTAAGGATGATGATCGTGACATTGATCCTGCAAATGGTCTTGAAGATACTGAACCAGAGCCTGATCCTGTTAAATTGGTCGATGAGGTTCTGGATCACCCCCAAAGTGAAGTTACTAAGGGTTCCGATCATATTACTGATTCTGCCTGTGGTCTTGAAGACACTCAACCAAATAGTAGCCCTGCTAAATTGGTTGATAATGTTCAGAAGCATCACCAAGATGAAGTTAATGATATTGATGGTGATGATACTAGGGCCAGCACCAAGAATTGTCTTGTTGAAATAGAGCAGAACAAAGTGTTGGATGAGGTTGCAACTGGAGGTACTGATGCTGCTGCTGGAGAATCAAGACATTCAGAGGCACCTGTCCATAGCACTAGTGTTATAAATAAGATTGCGTCTACTGATCAATTTATTGAAGACAAACCTGATAAGGAACACAAGGTTATTGATTCTTCTCAGGATAATTATGTTGTTGATGGGGTATCTGGAGTTCAGGATGTTTCTATTCCAGGCAGCTGTACTGGACAGGACTCTGAGGATATGAAAATTTCATCTTCTGAGGGAGTGCTTGAGGACAACCTTATGAGACAAGAAAATGATGTGGAGGTAACCCCAGTAACATCCAGCATTAAGTTAGATAATGAGGGTCTGAAACCCTCAGGCATGGATGCTGAGCCAGATATGTCAAATCCAGCCACTCAGGTATATGAGGTGAACCCTAATTTAGGGTCTCAAGTAAAATCTGACTCATTTTCTACTGATACTTTGCCCATTAATGAAAATAAAGATTTAAATGATAATTTGAATGCTGATAATGTCAAATTAGAAACTGAAGTTGTTAGGCAAGAGATGGAGCTGCAGTCATCCAGCAAAGACCTATCAGATGTTGGCAGCTCTCATCCATTGGATGATCAGATGCCACATGAGATGCAGGGTCTTGTTGGAGAAACTGATGATGACAAATCTTCAGATGTGAAATTTAGCATGAAAAATGACAATGCAGATCAGGTTTCTGTTGACGTTGCCAAGGTAGAGCATGGTTTGGAGAGTAAGACTTCGAATAATAGTGAGCAAACCGATATACAGTTTGACAATGCTAGAACTTTAGGTGATGTTGTTGAGCCTAGTTTGTCACCTAAGAACATTGAGGGATCTGCTGAAGATAAACATGGTCTTGCTGCTTCCGGTGATGATAGAAAAGGTAAGGAAACACTTCCTTCTCTAAAAATGACTGTTCTCTTCTTTCATGAGACCGGTTTTTCCAGATTTTCAGTGTGTTGTGTCTGTGCTTGCAGATTTTAGCAAGATAACCGATCTAGGGGATGGTGAGAATATGGAAAAGATAAACTTGGATCAGTCTGATGATTCCATGGAGGAGGATGTACTAGAGACAAAGCATGTGGATTTTGATCATATTTCTAAGGAGAATGATAAGACAGAAGAGCCTATTACGGTAATGACAGAAGAGCCCAAAGTTCGACTGAGTGGTTCTTCTGATGCAATGCAGCTAGACATTCCTTCTGAGAAGGTTGAGTCTCAAGAAACTAAAGATAAGTCTCCTGATTTGTCAGAGAAGAGGAAGTTTCAAGGTACTCATGTCTTTTCTTTAATTATCTCTCTTTCCTTCCTCCTTTTTGGCCGATAAATTCTCTATTTTATCCCAAGCACATCTTTGTTGATTACTTTTTCTTTTTACTGTTACAATCTTATTATTAGGATTTGTTGCTTGCTTATCAATAAAAAAAGATCAAGAGTTTGCCGTTCGTTGCTTATGTATTTTCTTAATTGATTTCATGAGAAACTTTTGTGAATTTTTAGATGGTAAAGTCCAGATTGTAAGTATGTGTATCAGTTTGTTTTTAGTTGTGAACATTCTTACCTTTGATTCGGCGACATATTTTACTAGAATATGGCCACACAAATGCCTACTTTGCAACTATTAAAGTTAAAGCACAGAACTGGAAAGTAGCTAAAGTTGTGCTTACTAGAGCGTTTGTTTGTATAATGAAATCTCTAACACCAATGGCAGATATTGGATTCTTCTTGCAACGTGGGATATGAAGCTCTCTGTATTACATTAACTTTGGACAAGTCTAGCAAAAATGGGAATGAACAAGAATATGATCTATTATTTTCTTGTTCTATATTTTGGTTTCATAAGATTTTTGACTTCTTGTGGATTCTTTGTAGATGAAGCAGTAGGTGGGAGTAAAGAGCCTGCTAAAAGGCAGCGTAGATGGAACACTGAGAGTTTGAAGACTGCTGAACCACAAAATTCAAGTATTGCTTTATCAAAGAATGTTGTTCAGACCACCCCTGTCAAACCCATCCTTGGTCGGACTAACTCTACAGTTGGTGGGGATGCACCTAAGGAGCGGATTGGTGAGTACTTGTTTTCTTGGTAATGCATGTGTTTCAGATGCAAGAGTAGTGGCACAAGAATAATTGGTTCTAATGTTCTGTTAATATTCCAGTACCAAAGTCTTCCAAAACAGCCACTAATTCTCTCAAAATTGAGAACTTCTTGCGGCCTTTTACATTGAAAGCTGTGCAAGAGCTCCTTGGAAGAACAGGTGAAGTCTGCAGTTTCTGGATGGACCAGATAAAGACCCATTGCTATGTCACGGTAGAACCTTGCCCCCCCTGCTTTTTTCTTTCCGTAGCGGCTCAGGGTACTACATTATATGGTGTTTCATAAGCGGCTCAGGGTACTAAATTGATGAATATTCTCTTTACAGTATTCTTCGGTAGAAGAAGCCATAGAGACCCGAAACGCTGTTTACAATCTCCAATGGCCACCAAATGGAGGTCGTCTCCTGGTTGCAGATTTTGTTGATCCCCAACAGGTGCAAACCAAGGTAGAGGGTCGCGAACCTGCTTCTCCACCGAAAAATGCCAGTCCTGCTGTGCCTCCAGCTTCATCTTCTGTTCAAACACCACCTGCCCAGCAGCAGGGTCGCAAACAGCAAGCTGAGTCAGAACATCCACTCGCACGCCAGCCAGCACCTGCTCCTCCTAGTGCTCCTCCAACAAAAGAGATGCTTCCTTCACCTGTTGCTGATAAAAATGATCCCCCTATTGTAACTTTGGATGATCTCTTCAGAAAGACCAAAGCCACTCCCCGTATCTATTATTTACCATTGACAGATGAAGAAGTTGCTAAAAAGCTTGCCATTAGGGGAAATGCTAAGCACTAGAGATTGAAGTGAATAAAGGGCATGTTAGATGGATTGTAGAGTGGTATTTTAGTGTAATGCTGAAAACTGCAAGTTTGCCCGCCTAAAGAAGTTGCAGTCTAATTTGTAGGCGAGTAGCAAGTTTCTTGAGGCTCGTTGAGACCTTCCTTTCTTTTCTTTTTTCGGTTTGTTTTGTTAATGCTTGCAGCTTTGGTTGTTGCAAGGTGCAAGTCTCAACTGTATTTTCCTTTGGGTTGACGAGACTTCTAAATGTGCAGATTATGACGAATCTGCGTGAGTCTTGATTTCTTTCTTTATCCAGATTCCTGGAGAACTATTTAAATATTAATGATCCGAGTTGTTATGAGATCTATTATGTAGTGATATCAATGTGCCCAAGCTGTAAATGTCATTTACCACCAGTTTGTTTTTTACTTGAGATTAAAATTCTGAGTCAAGGAAGATAACACGTTGATCATGGATTACAAGTTTCTTCTTGTTTTCAGGTCTTATTAAAAAAAAAAAAAAAAAAGGCTTAAATATGCCATCGAATTATTGGAATTGACTCATTTATGCCACTCATCAATAGTTTGGTTAATTTATGTCATTGCAATCAACAAGATTTCATATCTAGTAACCACTAACCTGCATCTGGAGGTATGTGTAAGACATGATCAAACTTTTTCATCACTAAACATGGTCATTACTTACAATTATCTCATTACTTAAAATTATCAACTATCCTTGCTTACTACGCACAAACACCATCCTTAGTCAAGACCATCAGCAGTTCATCACCATAATCATCAACCACCATCACCACAACCACCATTTTTTTTCCACAATTGCAATCAACGAGATTTCATATCTATTAACCTGCATCTGGAGGTCTGTGTAAGAGATGATCAAACTTTTTCATCGCTAAACATGGCCATAACTTACAATTATCAACTATCACCGCTTAGTACGCACAACCACCATCTTTCGTCAAGACCATCATCACCACAATCAGCTGTAACCATTACTAGCCACCATTTACATACAATCATCACCACAACCACCATTACAACAAGAACTACCAATTACTACCTATAATGACCATCGTCAAACCACCACTATATATCACCAATTATCATTATCAGTCATCTCCCTTACGACACCACCATTAACCACCACTATTTATCCATTTCAACTATCACTCTCAACCACTACCACTAGCCATTTCCACCACCGCCACCATATAATTTTTTTAAAAAAAATATTTTATTGATATAATATTAGATTAATTAACATTTTAAATTAATTAGTAGTAATTCTTAACTAAAATTAAATTTTATTTGTTCTGATATTGAAAAAATAAATCATCTGAATTATTTAATACTCCATACATTAGATCTTAATATTGAGAACATTTTAATTTTAATAATAATAAAAACAAATAAGGCATAAGTAATCTTCGTTCTACTTGAACCTTTCAGGATCCTCAGAAATCAGGTGCTATACACGTGACCAGACAAACAAAGACAAAAGGCGGCCCATAGGAAAAACCCTAATCTCTTATAACTAGTAACAAAGGTATACCTCCTCCTTCCCTTTCCCTTTCCCTTTCCCCTTTTCCCCTTAGTTTGAGAAGAATGGCTAGTGTTGGGAAGAAATCAAAGAAGACCCATGAGAGTATCAACAACAGGTTGGCACTTGTAATGAAGAGTGGAAAATACACTCTTGGTTACAAGACTGTTCTCAAGACTCTCAGGACCTCCAAAGGTACCTTCCTTACTTCTTTCTCTATTAATGCTACTTCTTTTTTATTTGGGTCTAATAAATTTGGATGGGGATTTGCAGGGAAGTTGATATTGATATCAAACAACTGCCCACCTTTGAGGAAATCTGAGATTGAGTACTATGCTATGCTTGCTAAAGTTGGTGTTCACCATTTCAATGGCAGTATGTTGCTTTTTCATCCATTCTTTTTAGCATTGATTTTGTACATGCTTACTATTCAAATGTATCCCTTTTTGTGTTTCTACTTGATATGTTATAAATTTGTTCAAATGGTCATGGCCTTCCCTATTCGTTAATATGTTTAAATGGGGGGTACTAGACTTAATCCCATCTACTCATTGGTTTATGTCCAACATAGGTCAAGTGGAGGTGCTTAGCCCTCTTTAGTAACTGATTGTGTAGGGGATCTTGTTTAAAATTATGTATTTTTAGTTTTGAAGGATTGTAGAAGATGAGAACAGTAAATGGCTAGTCACTGAAATTTCATCTTTGTGACATTTTCAAGACTATAGGCTTTTCAATCAACTTATTCTTTCAATTGAAATAGAAAGGTTTGCCTGTCCTTGTATTTTATTTTGCCAAAATGAAACTTAGGTAATAATACTCCACCTCTTAAAAAAGAAGAAGTTACTTAGTTATGCTTGTTAATTTATCTGCAACGTAATGTTGGTGGGCTAGGGGTTCTGGACTTTATTAGTCAGTAGTTTGTTAATTATTAAACATAATGCGAGTAATTAGACTAAAAGTCATTCCCAACATATTTTTGTTTGAGGATGTATTGCATTGCAGTGTCATTTCCTTAATTTATGGCTGTTTGCCTGATGCTAAGTCCCATTGCTGTATTTTTTTTCCCCCCTTCTTTTGGATGGATGTGCGAAGATATAACTCTATCAGTATATTGAAGATTCTAATTTGGCCTGTTAGAAATTTTTGGACGAAGCTTCTATGACTTCGTTCTTCGACTAAAACAAGTATTTGAGGATGTATTGCATTTCAGTGTCATTTCTTTAATTTATGGCTGTTTGCCTGATGCTAAGTCCCTTGTGCTGTATTTTTTTTCCCCTTCTTTTGGATGGATGTGCGAAGATATAACTCGGTCAGGATATTGAAGATCCTATTTTGGTCTGTTAGAAATTTTTGGAGGAACCTTCTATGACTTTGTTCTTCGACTAAAACAAGTATTTTCATAACTTATATATGTATTCTTTTGCCCTGTTTAGACAATGTTGATCTTGGAACAGCATGTGGGAAGTTTCACCGTGTGTCATGCCTCAGCATCATTGACCCAGGTAAAGTATATTTGAGATTATTCATTGCATTTCTGTAAAATCTTATTGTGAGTAGTAAACGGAAGCATTCAGTTTGACTGACTTGTGGAAATGACGATGTTTCAGGTGATTCAGACATTATCAAGTCTCTGCCTGGAGATCACTAAGAGTTGGTGATCTAGTAGTAATCCTCTAGAAACTATTTTACCCGGGCTGCGCCAATCAATTTTACTTATGTTGAGAGAATCTGTACTATCTTTTTATTCTTGTACTTCGGAGTTATACCAAGATCATGGAGGATTTTGGTATTATCTAGTTTTGTTGGTTTATCATTTCTCGAGAAGTTTTGAGGCCAAGTACATTATGATTTATTCATAGATCAATTTCCCTTTACTATTTTGCATTTCTGAATGAGTCCCACTAGGTTTTCTTCTTGTTAACTACATCTGCTTGTGTTGTTCATATATCTGACCAACTGTCATAGTTCAAATGTCGAAACCTTCAATCTCTTTTGTGCTTTTTGGAATCTTTGTCCATCGCTGATTGCTTAAAGCATAACAAACATTTGAAAATTGTCAGTCAGCCATTATATATCAATATAGTTTCTGTGAACTCTTCCCCTGTAGAAACATTGGATTGAGTGAAAGATTCCAATTCCAAGCCAACCATACGTAGAACCAAGAGGTACTAACATCTTTGTCCATGGTCGAAACCTTCAAAATCTTTTGACTTAAAGCATTTTAGGGTCCTCAAAATATTTCATGACCGTAACCCCCGGACCTTTTCAGGGGTGCAATACGTCTAGCAGCAGAGATCTTGAAAATATCTGCTGTGCTATTCCTGCGTCGAGTAGTATCATCGGTTGGTAGTATTCAAGTTGATAAAACTGGGTTCCAATGTATAATATGTTTATGTGTGGGGTTAGGGAGAACAAACAAACAACCCAAGGAAGCCCAGTGTTGAATTTAAGTGGGACTTACTTTAGCCCAATCCAAGTGTAGTGTGCAATTTCAGAAGTTCAACACTTAGGCAGGCAGGATGGGCCACATATTATCGCTGGGCTTTCTGGAAGTAGGAAGAAGGGGTGGGGGTGGATGTTGGGACTAAAGAACTAGCAATAGTTTAGCTTTCTATATTTTTTCTGGATTTGGAAAATAATACATCCGTCATTTCTCTTAAGGAACAAGCAAAATGAAATAAAGGGTTTATCTAAAAGTTCCAAAAAGAAATTTAAGATATGGTGCATGTGAAGGAGAAATTATCCTTGCTTGCAAAGAAGAGTGAATGTATGACATTCCCTTAAAGTAATTCTTAGAGATAAAGAGTCAAAAACACACCCCAACTATCACTTTTTTTTTAGTTTCATACCTAAACTATCAAAAGGTTGAATACCTAAACTATCACTATCTAGCTTGCAAAACACACCTCAAAATATTCTTGAATGGTATGTGATCTACACTCTCCATTTTATATAAAAATGTTGCCAAGTGTTGTCCATGTGGATAAATAATGTCACAATGGCACCTATATGGAAATTAAAAAAAAACTATTTGTTTTAAAAAACAAACTTATTGTAAAAAAATATCAAAAATTATAGAAAATAAAAAAAAAGTTTAAAAAATGGAAAAGTTATTTAAAAAAAAAATAAGAAAAAATAATTATTTAGTTTTCACATTTTTTTTTTAAATATCAACTTTTCCATTTTTTAAATCATTTTTTTTTCTGATTTTCTAAATTTTTTGATATTTTTTTACAAAAATTATTTTTTTTTCATTTTTTTTTAAATCCAGATTTTATTTTTTAACAAAAATGTTGATTTTTTAAAAAGAAATAATGTAGTTTTTTTTTTATAAAAAAATATTATTTTTTAATTTCCGTGTAGGTGCCACCATAGCATTATTTATGCCATGTGGACAATTTTTTTGAGAAAATTTCAGCTTCACTTGCCTTTTGGAGAGTGAGTTCATACATTTAGTTCAGGTATGTTTTGTAAACTAAATAGTGATAGTTTAGATAGTTTTCTCAACCTTATAATAGTTTAGATATGAAATTAAAAAAAAAGTGATAATTGAGGTGTGTTTTTTACCCTTATCTCTAATTCTTATTCAAGACAATCTTACAAGATTTGGAATTCTATACCTTATTATTTCCTTTAGCTTTCTTCTATACCCTTTCTTTCAATCCCATTTTACTCAATAATTTTTTTCTTTCTTTCTATTGTTTCATTAGTCTCAAAAGTTTGATTGTGACTTAGTTATTCAATAGTAAAAGACTACATAAACTATAGTATTAATTTATAACAAAAATGTCAATAGTAAAAGACTACATAAACTATAGTTAATATGAAAATGATTCTAAGTATCTGAATATTCTGGAACGACCAGAAAAAATATTGCTCATTGGAGTATTATTTTTTATGCAAATGTTGAAGTGAGTACTCCAGTCATATGCCAACACCAAAAGATTAAGGGCGCTATTAGAATTCATTTTAAAAAAGCTAAAAGAAAAAGAAGAAGAGAAAGGTCAATAGTACTGTGTCCATGATTGAATTTCTTCCAAAGTTTAGTGCCAGACAATCAGTTCAAGTCTCTGATTAGACAACTTTTGAAAGATAAATATTACCTCCCCCAGAATTGGAGTAATATTATAGCTTTTCTTAATTACTACCGTGAATTTGTTGTTTACGTAACTCTTCTATTAATCAATTAGCTATCATCACCTTATGTAATTTGTACTTTTGTTGAAATATCACTCCAGCAGCTCATGGAATTAATATTTTTTCTTTATTGAGCCCCTAATGATTGTTTGCTTATGATTAATTTAGTTATAAAAAGCCTTTCTTAAGAGACCCCCCCAAAAAAGAAAAGAATGTTCTGGAGTTCAGCTGAAATGTGTTGGGATTAGAATTAAGAATAATATAAGAGCTTTATTTGGCTTCTCTTGGAGATGATCTTTGTTGATGACGTTGGGATCTCGTCATAGATTTTGACGGGCTTGGAATTTGCACTTTTGTCAAATTATTAGTACAAATTTGCTACGATTCAAAAAATAAAATAAAATAAATTAGATTAGATAATCCTCTTTTCCAAGTTTAGTGCCAGATAATCCGTTCAAGAGTATGACTAGAAAACTTTTCCAAGATATTACCTCATCTAGAATTGGAGTAATACAGTCAACCGAGCCAACGTTAGAATTTAAAGTTTATAGGTTTGAATTCTGATTTTTTACAGTTATTGAATTCTAAATTAATATTATATACATATTGAATGAATTTTCAAGATAAAGAGGAGTACAAGATTTGAATAAACTAAAGTTATTTGTTCCATTTGAATCCGTAATGAACATGCTAGCTACCCTCTTGACAGTCAGACCTCTCTAGCTATAACCACCCTTCTTTATAACAACATTTCATTATTACGGCCAAATTTTCGTTGGAACCAATTTTTCATATTATGTTATATTATATGTTTTCTATAACATTATTTTGCTATAACAATAAAAGGAAAATCAAACAAGCGAACTGTTATAAAAAGGATTGATTGTATAAGCTTTTCTTAGTTAATAATTAATCGTGTGAATGTGTTGTTCGCGTAACTCGTCTATTGGCTTTCATCAAACATCACTCTATCAAATCATGGAACTAATACTCTTTTAAAAAGCAATTAGCCCCTAATGATTATTTGCTTATGATTAATTCAGTATAAAGAACGTTCCTGAAGAAACCAAAAAAAAGGAAAAGAAAAGCTGTCGAGTTGATCAGCTGAAATGTGTGTTAGGATTAATTAAATTAAAGACTGACATAAGGGGTTGTGTTGTCTGTGAATAAGTTAAATTGAGATTACAAATGGGGTTTATAATATCGTAATCAAAGAATGACGAAATTATTTAGTAAATATATTTTTATTACATGCCATAGTATGTAACTATATCGATACTGACATACATTATTTAAACTCTTAATACTATTATTTACCCTTTTCATTTTACTTCGTTTCAACATACTTTCTATCTATTCTCCTCTCAAAATATAATGTTTTTCCCTATTATATTTTCAACAATTAAATTAAAAGGGTAATTTCATGATGTTACACGCTCTCTGAGAAATATATACAAACAAATCTATATTTTCCATTTCCTTCAGAATAATAGTGATTTTGAAGTTTCCATCTATGCGTGCACGACTAAAACCTTTCAGAGCATCAGATATTCAGTAGCTCTGCAGGTTTTTGACAATTCTTTTTATCATTGTGTGTACATGGGGTTGAATTTGAGATCGAATTAAGAAATTGTAAAACTTAATTTTTTGTCTCGAATTAATATTTGTTTTGCAGCATTTTAAAACTTTAGCTGTCTATTATATATGTAAATAATTCTTTTTTTTTTAAACATAGTCAGACATCTCTATAACAGTTATCCCACTACTTAAAAACCTTTAACTTCTAACTGCAAAATATTCAATGGCTATTTGCCACTGAATGACGGTGAAAAAATCTAAATAGTAGTGTTTTGACACGAAACAAATTAGAAAGGTTCTCAACGTTTCAACGAAAATTTGTTTCCCACCATGCATTTTCCCAGTGAGCTGCTCAGTGAGAATGAGATGGGAAAATCATGTTTTATAACACAAATTCCCACTGAATGTTGGGGGAAAAAACCTCTGTTTCTAGTAGTGTCCTCTATAACAACTATTCTCTATAACAATACATTACTATAATGATCATTTTCTTTTCTGGAACAGTTTTCCTGTTGTGTTATGTTATATATTCTCAATAACAACATTTAGCTATAGTAGTCGAAAAATATCCGGACAAACAACTCCATTACATAGAGATTTGATTGTATGATTGATGCATATGTTTAATAAGTATTTTCAACGAAGCGATGTTGAATGATATTTTTAGTTACAAGGGGTCTATATTCTCTACTACAGTAAAATTATAATAGAATTCGAGCTTTGAGAATGATGTAATTTTTTAACAAGAAGCCTTCTCTCTCACAATAGATTTTTTTTTTTTTTTTTAATTTGAGTTAATCAAGATTCAAGCTTTAAGGCTGGTGTCGATTTTATGATAGGAAACAAAAAAAATAACTGGCAGAGATGATGTTATGAATAGTAGAACAACTGGGGTCCTACTATGAGGCCATGAAGGTGCTTGAACACGTGCCAACCACGTGTCAACTTACATGGCTAGGTGTACACTGGACATGCTCTCCATGCCACCTAATCAACCCATTCTGCCAAATATATAAAACCATATAAATTAAGGTTCCTTTGTCTTCCTTTAATTTGCATACAACAAAACTACTCCAAAGTCCAAACCCCACGTCTTCCTTCTTCTATCTTAAAAAATATAATAATAATTGTACTAAAGTAGTACCATGCTAGAACTACACTATCATCAATCATTGACATCTCATTATGCAAGTTAAAGTTAAGCAGTTCCAAGATATTTTTTCCCACCTTTTTCTAATGACCTTTAGGTTGTTTGGCTAAAACTCCCCGTATTGTTCTATTTATTATTGGACTATATAGTGAGTCAAATATCCAAGTGTACATTTTTAATTCAGATGCTTCTCTTCCTTGAGTACATTTTTAGCGGAAATTCTGGTCAATTTATAAATATATCTTTTTGTTTTTAAATTGGGGGTAGGAGAAAGGGAAATGGGGAGGAGATTACAAAGTAGAGAATCAAACCCTCACCAACAAGGTGAAACTTACAGATCGCTAATCAACTGAGCTACTAAGAATTTCTTATAAATATATCTCTATATGTGTTCCGCTTTTAAATATCAGGTTCAATTGAACCCATAACGGATTAAGAAAAAATGACTAGACATGTACATCAATTTGATCAAAACTTAGTACGGAGGAGCGGGATGAAGAGGATAGTAGTTCGACATCAAGGATCATGCCCCAATCGATAAATTATTCATACCAAAAGGTTATATCCATAGATAAGTTGTGAAGAGAGTTTGCACCATTAAATAAGTGGAAGATTTACTAAATGGTTAGAAAGATGGACAATAGCATTTTTAGTTTCTATGTTATTGCATTTTAGTTCTTATGATATGTAACTGAGCACATTTAACCTTGAATTAAGTAATGTGTGTGTTTTTAGTCCTTATACTAACATAAATTAAATAAATAAACAGAATGTTAACTCAAAAAAGGGCAATTCGGTAAAGGGAACCCCAAACTTTTACCATCTTCTCCCTTCAAATGGTCAACCTCTGAAACAATATTTCCTCCATGTCCTCTCTCTGCTAAAACCTTCTCCCTTCTCTCTCTCTCTCAGTTTCTTTTTTGATATTCTAATTTTCGTTTTCCATTTCCATAGTTCTAAGACTTGTCTCTCAAATATTTATCCATTTCCTCTACTCCAAGAATTCCCTTTCAGCTTTGAGTTAGGTTGCTCACCGGCAGTTAGCACTTTGCTTTTCTAATTAGGTTGGAGTGATTCAATGTATATTTTTAGATAGTACGTAGAGAATTAAGCATTCATGACTTACCTTTTATTTTCTTGTTTTATATTTGTTGGCATTAACCAAATACAGGAATTGATGTTGAAAAGACGCATCTTCGACGTAACTTTCATTTCAAAAGACGAGTCTTCGTTTACTTCCGTGCTGTTTTTTCTGTGGGATGCTGAACGAAATGAAGATCCTATTTTTGGTTTTCGATTGCTAAGTCATCTTTCAAGAGATAATAATTAGAAACATAATTATGTCTTAGCGGGAGAGAGTAATAAGGAAGATAGTATAAAAAGAAGAAGGTTGTTGGTATCTCTTTTCAGGTGGTGGTTCTCTAGATGCAGGTTGAGAATTCATGGAGTACTGTACTACACAGTGAAGATTTTCAAATTTGACCCACTTAATATTTAACAGTCCGTTAATTTGTTTGGTTTCTGTTAGTAAAAGGACTAAAATCACACACATTAGTTAATTGAAGGTTAAATATGTTTAGTTACATTCCACAAAGACTAAAAGAGAAATAGTGCAATAACAGGGACTAAAAATGCTATTTGCCCTAGAAAGATATATGAACTTTTTTTTCTTCTTTTAATTGCAGAAAGAAATAGAAAAAATTCACATTACAGGGTAGGTAAAAGTTAGAGGAGGTCGTAGCTTGTAAGTGTACGACGAAACTTAAGTGGAACATGATTGAAACTGGTTGCAATTGTGTTAGCATCAAATTTACAAATGTATGTTATGTATGTTTGTAATAAACTCCTATTATCACGTAGGTATGATTAATGAATATATACATATTCAGTTTTTTTAAAATTTTAATCTATGGCTAAAATATATCATTTGATTTAATACAAATATGAAATATCAAGTGTAAATAAGTCAATTTTTTCCATGAATAAATATTGGAGGGAATAGCTTCCCTGCTCCACACGTCCCATTGAAATTCTACGACTTGAGGGCAGTGGCAGAAAAATAGATTACTTACCTTATCAGTAACTTCCTTTAATTTCAGTTCTCAAGTAACTCAATAACTTTACGATTTCAGGCATCCTTATCTGTTAAATGAGTACAGTAGGATGGGAAATAACAAATATTTATAGTGACAAAATTTTATCACATAAATCGTCCATGGTAAGTAATTAATTAGAGTGAATAGATACATTAACTAATTATGACTAAGTGACAGTAACACAAACATAAGAATATATGCCATATATTTATTATTTTGGTAACTGAGTAAAAAAAAAATTTACAAGACTAGTGCCTTTGTATCTTTTTTCTTAAAAAGGCATATTAAACTTTTGGTTCATTATCTTAACCCTTTAAATAGTAACATTGTTATTTACCCTCAATAAATTACGGGATAGGTTTTAGTTTTTACTTTTTACCGTCTGAAAAAAAAAAAAAACTTTTTTACAGATATCGTAATTCCAAAAATTTACTGTAACCCCACAAATCCCATAAATGAATAACCCAATCCCCGGAGATTGTATGAGCAAAGTATTAGCTGTCACTGCCAAATTAAAATCTCTGTTTTCCCTTTCTTCAATATATTCTCTCTTCTCCCCCCTACCCCACCCCAACCCCTCTATATATATATACCCCTTCTTCAACACAACTTCTCCATTCCCCCATGCCATGCAAAAACCTCCAAAACACTCCAAAAAACTCCCAATTTTCTACTATGCATACATCATCATCAAAAGACAAAAATTCTTCACTAGATATGGCTGATTACGTAGGTGTTGAGAGCCATGTTGATTTAAAATTGGCACCTTATAAGTGGTTCAACTGCAGTAGCGGCGGCGGAGGTCTGTTATTAAAGAAAGAGAAAAAAAAGGAAAAAATAGAGAGAGAATATCCGCCGCCGCTACCCTGTCTTGCGAGGACAGAAAATATTCCGTCCTCGCAAATGCCGTGGGTGATGAAGAGATATCATACACCTGATGGCAGATTAATTATCAAAGAAGAGAAAGTTAAAAGGTTTGAGTATTTTGAGGCTCACCGTATTGATGGACGGTTAATGTTGAATCTTGTTCCGTTAAATGATGACGTGTCGGATTCCGATGGTGATGATGATGAAACGGATGGTTGTGATCAAGGGAAAGTTGATCAGACGGCTGTGGAGAATGGATCGGCATTGATGAATGGTGGAATAAAGTGTTCGAGTTTATGTACGTTTGGTGTGGCTGTGCCGCCGATCAGGCCAGTTCATACATAAACAAGTTGACCTATCTTTTATGAGAAATTGATGGGTGTTTAAATTATTGTTTTGTTTAGTACAAGAGGAACAAAAATTTTGTTGGATTTTATTAAATCTTTAATTCTTTTTTAAAATTTTCAAGTTTTGTTGTTTAATGATCCCTTTTTGCTGCATTTTTAATGTTTTTCTTAAGGCGACTGATTAAATTATATATTAGGCGTGTTTGATGTGCTGGAGATATTTTCAGAAAATAACTGTTTTACCTTGTTGAAAAAGACTAGTACTAGACTTTTAAGAAAAGATTTCACATAGAAAAGTGAAAGATGACACCGACTAACACTTAGAAATTATTATCAATATTTAACATTTAAAAATCTCGTCAAATAATATTTGATTGGCTGGGTTTATTATTAATGTTTTCTTTTATATTATTTTATTACAGACCAAAAATCAGAATTTTCTAGAAAAATATTTTCTGGCATTGAGAAAATAATTTCGAAACAATGCGATCACTGACATCAGCCTATCTTATTACTAACCTAAATATATGAAAAAGGAGCTTAATCAAGACAAAAAATTATCATATATATCTTAAATTCTTTATTGTCTTTCTTGTAAGTAGTGTTTAACATACATTAGAATGTCAGCAAAAAAATGTGAACTTGAGAAGTAATCAAACTTAAGCTGATTAATTCTTTCCTACTCATGCATGGCTGTGTCATACCTGTAATTGTGTAGTATTTCTTTGTTCAATCTCAATATATTGACCTTGATAAATCTGATTATGTGACTTGAGTAAATCTCCTTATACTATGCATTTAAATTTTGAATTTATAAGTGATGAAGTCCCGCTAAGATGTCTATAGCTTTTCTAGAACTACTCCTCCGGTTTTAGTTTAAATTTAATTAGGGCATAGCCTACTTTGTGGAATACTACAGTAATTGTTATTAGTAGTTTTCGAATTAAATGAATATGACTATCCTACCGAAAGGAACATTTTGGTAATACAATTAACAAATGGCTAAATTTAATTAGTGCATAGCCTACTCTTTTTATTTTTATTTTCGTGGCTATGCTTGGTATGACATATATGTTTATTTTTCTTGATTAAATAATTCGCTAATGTACAGTTTTCTAATCATAGTAAGAATCTTTTCTCCAAGGGAAATATTCATTAACAATGACCAAAAAAAAAAAAATTAAATTCAGTATTAATAGTTAAAAATGGCTCTTCTGATCCACATCACATCTCAAATTGTGTTCAGGTGAAGTTCCACATAATTAGTCGAGATCGTTGGACATAATTAAAAGAATATTAATACTCAAATAAACTACACGTAAGAATATAGAAAGAAATGTAAGAAATTTTCTCCCAATAATTAAAGGTTTCTTTTAGTAATTTAAAACTTTGAATGTAATAGATATCGCTTTGCATAAATTAATAATTGTTATTCACATTCGTAGGGATCAAAGAATGTATAAGACAGCTGGATAGAAGAATAATGCAAGACATCATCAAGATCAGAATTAATTGTTATGTTGAAGCAAATTAATCGAATTGTGGATAACCTTTCTAACTATATAGACTTACAATTCCCCGAAACATAAGCTTCTCTTTGAATGTAGTCAATTTCCGCAAAGTGTAATTAAGAGGGCTATCCAAATTGATCAACAATGCATTTTCCAACTATCAAATGAATTCCAAATTAGTTTTTATAATGTAAGTGAATAGAAATTAAACTCCGATCTTTCTGTTAAGTAGTTTGAATGTAGTGGAGGGTTTCACATAATATCATCTGCATATTGCTAAATACACGAAAAGAGGATAAAATGACTTTAGCTCTTCAATAGGAATTGACAGACATTTCCTTTACAAAAACTCCACGCAGTGCAACTATCTGCAAAGGAAAATTTTCCATGTATAAAATTTTGCAACTCCGATATACTACCAAAAACTTTTGAAGGGTGACTCATCACAGCATAACTTGTTAAAAACAGGATATTACAACATATTTGTTGAAGAATGCAAAAGTTACCACATCGGTGGTTAATGAGATAGATAGTCTCCTTATACGGACTTGGGCAATCCTCCCCTCATGAGCTAGCTTTTGGAGTTGAGTTAGGCCCAAGATTCATTGTTTAGATGGTATCAGAGCAGGACTCATCTCACTCGATGTTGGGCCCCCAAATTAAATTGCTCATGCACTAAATATCCATTTTGCGTTATTCTGGCTGCTATATATTGTAGTAGACATAAACAAACCCATTTCAAGATATTCACTTACGTTTTTTTGGTTATTTTTTTTTTTCCCAAAGAGTATAAATGTAACAGAATTTTTTATCTAAGAAAAGGGGGAATAAAAGAAGAAAAGAATTGGAAAAATATAAAAGCCGTTACAAATTAACCAGGGCATGCAGTCTATGACGAAACCAGAATTGCTATTCGATCCACTCCTACGTTCAACCTTATCAATGACATAGGTAGTTGATTAATGAAGTTGACATTTTAAACAATTGTTGGCTTCTGGCTCTTAACTAATTGATTCGGCTGTATCTCTTATACATTTGTAAAGTATTGTCCGTTATAATTAGGGTGGCAAATCGTTGGTTTGAGCTGAATTCTAGGATAAAATTCAAATACGGCTTAGGATTTAATCTTATGGCTTTAACTTATAAGGTTTTCAGTATTGATTCATGACATTTTTAAAGAAATAAATTTATATCTACTATTTGTTACATTTATAATGAACTTATAAATATATATTTATGCTTTGAGTAGAAAGTATTGTGTTCAGCTGAATCAATAATTTAAAGTTGCATCCCCCTAGCAAAGTGGACTCAATCAGTGAAGAGGTCATTGTTCAACTCCGTTAAAAGTTACTTGGCTTGAAATGAGTTGAGTCAAGATGCGCTAATGATGAGTCATAGTTCGACCAGCCTAAATAATACCAAATTTTAATTCCTTCATTTTGTTTTTGTAACTATTTACTTACCAAATAAAACTAACTAATTTTTTTTATTATGTAATATATCAAACAAAAATAAATTATTGAATATTTTAACAAGGTTATGGGTTACATACTTGGCCCAAATAAGCCGAATTTTTAGATGAGCTGAATTTGGGAAATATGGGTAACCTCATAAATGGATGGATCATTGACCGGCGGATTAAACAGATCATATTTTCATAAGTTAATTTTGACATCCCTATCCGTCATGGTAGGATAATTTTGCAATTTCTTTATTCATCAATTAAAAGAAATCTAACAAGGTAAGAATTTCGTATTCGATGTGAGACACCGTTGGTCTCCATTTATTTGAAGTCTAACAACAACTAAAAAGACAGTGTTAACAGTTAACGTATGAAGGAAAAAAATCAGTTGTTTTGGTTACATTCACAGAAACGGATCAAAGCCAAAGATCAACATATCCCCTTTTCATCAATTTGATGTTTTTCCCAGATCATTGCTTACATAAGATTGCGGATATGAAATATTTCATCTTATCCAAACTAGTTATCCAAAAAAATTCTTGTTCATTTTTCCTTTGTTTCCCTTTTTGGTCGAGAAAACAATTAAATTAAATGAGGAAGAAAACAAGAAACACGTGTCTCTCTGCCTGGTTTGGGATGCATTCACATAAATATATGTATGTCCAAATAAACTCATCCTGGCTGTATATCCTACACCTGCACGTAATTTTTCAAGAAATAAAAGGATCGGAGTAAATGTAGTTTGAAATATTACTAGCATGCAGTTATTCGCCACCTTAGCCATACAATTTTCTTGTTGCTTGACAGCTCAATATCTATGGTAATTGCAAACCTTCGATTTAAATGAGAAACCAGACTTCACGTAGTAGTCATTTCATATATATCTACAGCTGCTACATCCAATTAGGCCTTCTTGTTATTTACAAAGTTGACGGTAGTGTGATGTCTCAGGTAAAAGTTATTGGTATTCGGTGCTTACACCAAATAATGATAAAGTTACAGAGGTGAAAATATATAGTACTATATTAATTAAACATAATTTAGTAATAAGAGTATACACTGCAAAAAATGTGATGCAACGGACGTTTCTATTGGTACGCCGTCGGAAATATGGGAGTTCCGAGAGCCAATTTCCAACGCCATCGGAAATTTGTGTCTTTAGCAATGTTATGCATTTTGTGTCTTTAGTAATGGTATGCATCATGTTCCAAAAATATGTCATATATTCATTGATTTAATATAAATACTGAGTGTGGATAAACTTTTACTCATGATCTGCGGTCACAATGTTGAGGCGTATACGCTAAGGATAAATCAAGTAGACATTTGGATGAGGAAATTACCTGCACAATAACTTTCGCCCGCCAGCTAGCAATAAGCTCCTGGCCTCCTGCATTCACTTTAAATGATACTAGTAATAAAGATATTGTTTATCAGAATTGGGCTCCCCGTAGTCCATAATTAAGTTTATGAAGAATAACTAATGAATTTACTTCTATGGCATTGCAAAAATATTTACACATCAAATGATTTAAAAATTATAACGTCTAACTATATCTTTATATAGTATTGATTGATGACATGAAAAACTAATAGTACTAACTAACCAACAACAACAACATACCCAGCGTATTCCCACAAAGTGAGATGTGGGGAGGGTAGAGTGTACACGGATCTTACTCCTACCTTGACAGGTAGAGAGGCAAGTAAAGCAAAAACAGAGAAAATATGAAAACATACGCAGTAACAACATCAGAAAAGTAAGAAAACTAAAGCAGAAGCAGACTAAGAATAAGAAATACGGGAATACTAAAATATTAAAAATGACGAAAATAATTAATTTTACTGGTAAGGAAAATACTACTAATCCTACTACTTGCCTTCTACCCTAATCCTCGACCTCCACACTCTCCTATCTAGGGTCATGTCCTCGGTAAGCTGAAGACTTGTCATGTCCTGCCTGATCACTTCTCCCAATACTTCTTCGGCACACCTCTACCTCTCCTCCAGCCCTCCATCGCCAGCCTCTCACACCTCCGATCCTCACCGAAGCGTCTGTACCTCTCCTCTGAACATGTTCGAACGATCTCAGTTTCGCCTCCCGCATCTTGTCAGCATGGAGGCCATCCCCGTCTTGTCCCGAATATCTTCATTTCTGATCATATCTTTCCTAGAAAACCCACACATCCATCTCAACATTCTCGTTTTCGCAAATTTCATCTTCTGGACATGAGAGTTCTTGACTGACCAATCCTCCGCTCTATACAACAGTGTCGGTCTAACGACAACTCTGCAGAACTTACCTTTAAGTCTTGTTGGCACCTTATTGTACTAACTAATCAATTATACTATTTATTAATAATGTAATTTTCTTATATTGTCAGCGCATATTACTTAAATCAATAATAAAAAAAGAACTTCGACCCTCGATGTGCCTCCGCTGTTTAGCGAGCTTGTCACAAGTATACAGAGGCACCATAAACATGAAAAACTCAATACATTTACTTTTGGACATTATCGCAAATGCACGATTACAAGATACTAGGATAGCAAAAATAAGATGAATGATTCTCGTTAGTGTCACATCACGATTTTCTTTTCCGAAGAATTTTCTTATTCGCCATTTATGACTTACATTTGATTAATCAGAAAAAAGATTAGGTTGGTGCATTAAAAAGTTAATAAGAGGATAACTTCGATTGCTGTCAACTAATAGTTCATGGTTGCACAATGTTCCTCGCGAGTTCCTTCTCTAGCTGTGTTTTTTTTTATCGAGTTGGGAGTTAAGAGCGTGAGGGGTTCATATTCCCTTTATTAGAAAATTACTTTATATAAGATTAATTTTATTTATTTATATATAAATGATGTTGAATTTCCTGACTTCTTCATATATTAGTTTTTGATTTCAAATTTTAGTTTTTTTTTTAGTGAAAAATTTAACTCTATCACAAATACTGTTCATTATAATTAAGTTTATTAACATTTCGAGTTTTACCATAAGTAAAATTTATATCGGACACAACTCAATCTCTAAATATTCTTAATTTCAAATATTTTTCTTGGTTCTATTTCAATAAAATATTGCCAAAATGCCTTAAAAACTACTCCCTCCTAATCTAAAAAAGAGTCCACTTAGCCATTTGCACACTCCTTAAGAAAATACTAACTCCTAGACAAAAATAGATAATTTGAAAACTAATTAAATAGGCATTGATTTGATCATATAACACTTAATAGGGGCAAATATGAAAAAACAAGGTTAATTCTTTCTTGATTTGCTAAGTAAACTCTTTTTTTTATCAAAAAAAAAGGCTAAGTGGACTCTTTTTTGATCCGGAGGAAGTATATGATAGATAATTTACAATTACACAATGTGTGCTTAATATTAATGAAAACATAGTGAACAATGGCGATATTCATCCGAACCTTCTTCGGCAAAAAATATACTATATATACAAGAAGAAAATTATTTTTTATGTATACATAGTAGTTATCGATGCCCCACATAGTAGATATTGAACCCCGTTGATTTCTTTGTTTGTTTATTTATTTATATTTTTTAACCCTCTTAATTAAAATCTTGAAATTGCCTTTTTTCTTGGAAGAGATAATTGAATACTCCTATTTGGAAACAAGTACCGAGGAAGTAGGTGTGGTGTTAGCAAGAAAGCAGAGTCAGCAAGACAGAACTAGTTGGTGTTGTTTCAATTCTCTTCTGCCTCCCATTTCAATTTATTTGTGGCATTTACTATTTGAACATTTTCTTTAATAAAAATATTTTTATATACTCTATCTGTTTCAATTTATGTGAACCTACTTCTTTTTTAGTTAATGTTAAAATGAATGACTTCTTTTCTAATTTAGAAACAAATTCACTTTATGAAACGATTGACAGCTACATAAATACTCAAAGACTTATTTTGAACCACAGTTTTCAAAAAAGTTTTCTTTCTTAAATGTCGTACATCCAAATGGATTTATATAAATTGAAACGGATGAAGTATTTTTAAATATTTTAAATTATTAACTATTGTGATTTACAGTATCTTTTTATGCATTTATTATATCTATAAATTTTATTTTACAAAAATAAAAATTTTATATTCAAATTCAAACCAAATACCTCACACTCCGAATCAAGACAAATAAATTGGAAGAAAGAGTTAAAAACTAGTGTACTTTTATGCTGTACAGCTACTCTTTAGTCTCTTAATTCTCATTTCTGATTTATGTCAGAGCCCATGATTGGGCTCAGGTTTTTGGCATCCCAAATAGACTCTTTAGATCTGCCTAAGCCCTTGTCAGTTTCTCAATCTATTTTTGGCACAAAATCCTATGCCCAAGCTAGGCTTAGCTAGCGAGTACTCCCAAATTTTACCCATCCACTACTAGAGTCTACCAAGATACTCGCACTTCCAACTCTTCTAGGTTCCAAAAAATGTAATTTGATTAACAATCATTATGTCATAATTGAAAATTAAGTGGTACTCCCTCCAGTTCCTAATAAGTGTTCACTTGGGGTATGTTTGGTATGAAGTAAAATGTTTTTCATGAAAATATTTTTCTAGAAAATATTTTTTTGGAAAACAAATAGATTTCTTATTTCTAAAAAACAAGTGGATTTTTTACTTATTTTTTAGTGTTTGGTAAACAATTAAACAAAAAGATACTATTCTAATAGCATTTATATGTAATCTAAACAAAACACAATGGGGGTGGCATGAGATGGGTGAATTGGCTTACGGGGCTAGTGGGTTGGGATGGTCAAGGGGAGTTGGGTGGGTGGAGTGGAGACGATGAATTTAGAATATAACTTATGAAATTTGTTTTTCCTATTTTTATTAGGGAAGTCATTTTTTTCATTTTTAAGGAACTTGTTTTCCTAGAGACAATATTTTTCAAAATATTTTGACCAACCAAACATGGAAAAATTGAAAGACACTTTCTGGAAAATGTTTTCCTCCATACCAAACACATCCTTAACTTTTCTTTGTTTTTGGTTTAAAATAAGTGTCCACTTACATAATCAAGAAGGAATTAATTATTTTCTTTCAAATACCTCTATTTAGATAAGTGAATATTTATGTAATCAAGAAACTATATTAATTAGATAGTATTTAATTAAGAATAGTTTAGTCAAAATACCTAAAAAAATAATTAGGAGTTAGTATCTCTTAACGGGTATGCAAAAGAGTAACTGAACACGTATTTTGACCGGAAGGAATAAAATATTAGACTAAATATCAAATATTTTGAAATGTAATAATAAAAAATAAAGTGTCATTTAAAATTGAAATAAGAAATATAACCTGGAATGAGCAACATTAGTGGAGTACCCTTCTTTCTTTTTTTTTTTCTTTTTTTTCTTGAGAGTTCACACAAACAGAACTCAAAGGCAAGTAGCTAGGCAAACTCTGCTCAATGGGCTTTATTTCCTGGAATAGCCCACGCCCTTGTGTACATCTCATTCAGTAAATAGACTTGGTTGCAAAATTATTAAATGTGGCCCAAAAACCCGCCTAACTATAATATTTTGTACCCATTATCGATGTATATTTAGTATATAACGTGTGTATAATATGTGTATAGTATATACACGCTGATTATACACAAATTATACTGGCTAAAATTTGTAAAAAATAAAGATTAAGGTTACATCTGGTTGTAGACTTTTTTACAGTGTTGCATGATGTAAAAATTCCTAAAATATATTATAGGCGTATAAATGCTTATCATTTACTAGTTAGAATTCAGTATTTGCAAATTCGAGTCGATTGATTTGAGTTCTCACTGTTTAAAATCTAATATGAGAATATTATTGCTCCTACCGTAATTACGAAGAGAAAGAGCAAAAGTTTCGTCTCACCTATATATAAATTTTATTGGGTGTTTGTTGATAGTTGCTTTTGATGGAATCATTCTTGTGTCGTCTAATATATTTAAAAGGCACTTAATAAAAGTATATACTCCCTCCATTCCAAAATAAGTTCATTTCTTTTAGGCTACGACACCCCTAAGAAATCGTCACTGTAAAAATTAGGAGTTTTTACCAACTTACCCCTAATTAATGCTTAGAAAAGAAAAGTTATTTAATGATTCTTGATTACAAATAAGGGTAAGTTTGGAAGAATGGGATTAATTTTTTTTGGAATCCTAAAGCGTCACTTATTTTGGAACAAAATAAAAATCCTAAAAGGACACTTATTTTGGAATGGAGGGAGTAACTTGAATGTCACCTACGTAGAGCAAAAGAATGAAGATTATCTATTACAATTGGGAGAATATTTCTTCTTATTCTATCATTACATGCTATTCTTTTCATTATGCTACTTGGAATACCTTTTAATCACTTTATTTGGCTTATTTTTTGTTAGCCACAAGTCAGAACTCACAAGGGTATATGACTTGGAAAAGTTTAAAAGGAATTGGTTTGCTAATGACAGCACATAACTTTAATCATTCTCGTGCTAAATTAACCAATTAATCAATCATTCTTTGTGATACCTCTTATCATTTGACAGTTTGGCAAATGTCATTTGTCATAAATAATAAATCCAACAAGTGGAGAAATATAATCATAAAGTTTAATTTTCTTTCTGTTTAAAAAAAAATAAAAAATAAAAAAATCAGACGCTACACTTTGTGAAATTCGATTTAAGAATATGGTAATTGCGTTAACTCTTGAAAATGAAAATTGATCGTAAGACTTTAATTTCTTATGATGATTATAGTTGTATGCTAAATCTTGAGAAAATATTCTCAACATTAATAATCATAGGAGGATATTGTTCTCCGAAATTATTATCACTGCTCAACAAAAGTATGACGAACTATTGATTAAGCCAATAACCAAATAGTCCCTTCATGTCATTTTATTTAACGATATTTGCCATACACCAATTTTAGTAACCAAAAAGAAAAAAGAAAAAAAAAAGGTTTTTTTGACATGACGCAAAAGTATAATTTGTATCGTGTAGCCTTCAATCATATTTTGCATGTTAGCTATTATTATTTTTATAAGAGCTTGTTATTAAAGATAAATAAGAATGTGCAAATTAAACAATATTAAATATAGAAAGATATCAATATATTTTTTCGGTGGATAAATAAAATTATTATATAAAATAGAAATAAAAAGAGTAATAATTATGTGTTAGACGAAAGAGAGAAAGGAAGAAAACTGAAAATTCAGAAAATAAACAAAGTATTTGTAAAGTTGTTAGTATTAGGCGTCTCTGTGTGAAAAATTGAATCGTAAAACTTATAAACCACAAAATTTTGTTTGAGAAGTTGATCAAACATACGGATTCTTCAATTAAAATAAGGGGAAATTTGAATAATGAACAATTTGGCATACAAAATTACATTTGCTTAGACATATTTTAAATTACACCCCCATAGCCACTTTTTCACGTATACAATATTATACAACTTTATTCACCTACTATAGACAATGTATCAACTTTGTATAAAGGTGTATAATAATGTTTAAAGGTGTTTATACACATTTTTACACTGATATACAATATTATACAAATTTATACAGGAGTTTATACATAAAAGGTGTTTATACACACTTTTACATTGTATAAAATTTTATAATAATGGAGATCCGGTGGAGATCTAGTGATACAGGGGAGAGGATGATGGAGATGACCTCGCCGGTGGATAGAGTAAGAAGAAGAAAAAGAAGAAGAAGAAGAAGAAGAAGAAGAACTCCTCTGACGATGTCATTCCCGATGAGCCTTTGACTGGAGACGACCTATCCAGTGGTACAACATGGAGGTGAGTGAGAAGACAGAGAGAGAAGAGGGAAGTAGAAATTAAAATGCATTGCAATTAAAATTGAAATGAAATGATGTTGAAATGAATGCTGAATGAAGTAGAAATGAGAGTCAAATGAAATGATGTAATATTTGAAAGTGAGGGTACAAATTGGGTCATTTCAGGTAAAAATAGAAATATCAGCCATTCAGATAAATATTTTTTTCAAATAGACATACAGTGTTATTTTCCCTTAAAGAACTTGTTTTTTCCCCTATAAAATTGGCTGCCTGCCAAAACAAAGATGGGCGATTTATTACAATCTGATACTAATCTCTATCAATGGTTTTGATTTGGTTCCAATAATTTTGGTAAGGAGAAAGCTGAAGGTCTAGTTGGCAACTCACACCAAAGTACGTTTTAATATTCCCAAATCTGTCGTTGTAAAATTAAATTATGACTCATTAAATAATGAGCAAATAGCTGCAGAATCAATGCCTTCTCCCCTTTTACATTAATAAAACTGGCCAATCATGTCCTTGAAGTGAAAGTCGTACAGATTAAAAAAAAAAAAAAAAAAGAATAAGATTAAGAAAAGGAAGCTTATCAAGGCATAAAATAACAAGTGCTTTAGTGGTAGGGAATCAGTGCAACATGCATAATAATACAATTTCTGGTCACTAATGAATTGGTTTGATGTCACCATCATACAGCAACGTGGTGTGCTGATCAATTAAAAAAGTTCAACTTACAAGAGAAAAGATGAAGATATATCATAAAACAGAAAACAAATGCAACAAAAAGTTCAATCTGAGAGATAAGATATGTTGCACGATGTATAAAACTTGATGGGTCATTTGGTACAAGTTGAGCTTTTACGAATTCTCTAATTGTTTCTTTAACAAAGGTATACTTCTTTCATAGTAAATATTTTAAGATCTAAACCCTACTATAGCAACTTGCGACTCAAAATAAACATTCTGGGATGGCTACACTATCTCAAAACCCATGCTCGTTAATTACCTACTGTTTAACTAATATACACTAAAAATAAATGATTTTGTGTTATATCAGTACGTTCACGTAACACGTATTAACCACCAAATGATGTGTTAGGATGAATGAGATTCCTCCACCCTTAATTAGAGATTTCTAGCTCGAGCCTTTAGAATGAAAAAGAATCCGGGAGAAAGCTTCACCTTAAATTGGTCATACGCGGCACAAAACTAATTAAATTAGTCGAACCAATAAAAATCGGATACCAAAAAAATGAATTAACAAGTACTAACATAGTAAATTATTATTTAAATGCGTGGTAACTTAAAATAAGATAAGTGACATATTATGACAAATTAAATTGTTTAATGATACAAAATCATTTATACTGTCAATATATATTTAAGTTAAATTATACTCAATCGCATCATTCCGCAGACATGAGGTAAACCACATTCAAATATTTACTGCTACAAAATTCAAAGGCTGCTGGCAAAAGTGGGACAAAGTTGGGGGTTGGAACCTTAACAACTTGTTCAAGGTACTACGAACTAGTAATTATCTAATTGTACTATTTATATCTACCAAAAAACTTTTCATTGAGTTGTTGAATTAATTTGGAAGCTTTCAAATACCGTCCAAGTATAATGTCAACATTATGTCATCATCACTTTCATTTGAATATTCTTGATTTGTTAGTTCACTTGTGTGGTTTTGATATTTTAAAGAGAAACCAATATTTCTACTATTATAGAAGCACGGATTTGAAGCAGGATCGTGGACATCATTTCAAGGGTAATTCTGTCATTCAAAATATATATATATATCTATACATATATATATATAAATATATCCATATTTGCTTGTACTCTTGCCTTTAATGCTGTATTGTTAATTGGAAATTACGAAAAGCCAACTCTATCCGACCTTTTGACTGTGGGCCTGGAGGATATTTTTGTTAAAGTACTATTGGCCTAAAAAGTGATTTACTGTAGCTGTGGTACAAACATTTGGCCACCTTGACTAATATACCCTTTTGCTAGCGCCATCATTCAACTGTCAAGTTGCTGTCTATCTTGTCATCCTAATTGATGACCGGATTCATATGCCTTTACAGAACTGTGAAGAACAAAGTATAGCTTTGGTTTTATTTTTATTGAACCTCCAAATACTAATTGTATCTTGAAAAGAAATTCGAAGTGTGGACAAATTTAAAAACTTCCGTAAAATACAAAAGAGAAACATAATCGGATAACTTTTCATTTTTTTTTATATTTGTTATATTTTCAGTTCTTTTTATCCTCCAGAAAAATACCTCAATGGAATTTTCATATTTCTATACAGAGAATAAGTTCAATTATAGGGGCGGATTTATGTTGGTCTGAGGGGTGTCACGTGACACGGCTTCATCGATTTTTTTTTACTAAATATACATATATAAAAAATAAATGGAATAAAAATAAAAGATAAAAAGAAAATGTGATATTGCTTCAACACAAAGGCGTGCGTTGGTCTGTTGGTAAAGAGCTCTATTGAAAGCAAGGTTGCGGGTTCAAACTCGCTTGGCCTGATATTTTTTTTTTTGCTTATACTATAATTTAAATTCTAAATCAATAAACTAACTAAAATATAAATGGAACAACACGACAGTAGATCCTAAAACCAATAAATATAGTCTTAAAACTAGTAAAATAACTTAGCCTTTTCCTACTCTAATTTTATACCAAATTGGTCAAGTAACTTAAAAGCTAAAACCCTAAAAAGAACTCATAAGTCATAACCTTAAAAATTCTTTTATCAATTAGAATATAATTGATGGTTGCCCACCTTTCAAATTAGAATATAAGTTCTTCTCGTTCTTTATCCCGATTGGCACATCAGGTTAGCACTTTCTTCACCATAATATTTTATTAAGTGCTTGCAATTTTTTCATGACAATAATTTATTTTCTTTCTAATTTCTACAATGAAATTATTTAGTGTTCATTATATTGATATTTAAATTTATCTATTTTTTTATTGTTTCTTTACAATTTTTAATCCTCATAAGAGTTATCGACATGCACTTTTTATTTTACGTCTTGCTAGTATTGAGATGGTTAAAATTTTAATTTGAGAACAGAGTTTGATTTTATTTTCTGAAGCCATCCATAACACATATTTAATGCAAATATATATTGTAGTTACTGAACTAATCAATGTTATATCCTATTTATGTATAGTACGCGAATCCTGTCAAATTTTAGAATTAAAAATGAGAAAACGTCTAGATTGTCAAAGGGAAAATGCTTACAAACTTTTTATGTCTTATAAGTTATAAAAAAAAAAAAAACACTATCATATCATTCTATCTCTAAATAAATATTTGATCCTTAATTACTAATTGTGCAGATTACATCGCATTAGCCTAAATTTCAATGGAGCGATATTATCATAAAGTATCTTCCAAGTGTCCAAAGCCAAGTTCAACAACTCCAGATTCAATTGACTTGGGAGAAAAAATTAATGAGTCGGAACAACATCGACAAAATGAAGGAATTGATTTAAGTTCCTTACCAACTGATCCTGGGGAAAGATTAGCTATTCGAAAATATCATCCAAATGATCATGATGCAATAAGGAGATCGTATATTCATCAAGGTCCCTTCCAACCTCGAAAGCACTTGTTTCCTAAGAGATATATGTATTGTAAGTGCGTCGTTTTAATTTTAAATGGCTTGATGAGTATGATTGGTTGGAATATAGTGTAACAAAAGATGCAGCTTTTTGCTTCTACTGCTATTTGTTTCAAGATGAAAACATCAATCAAGGGGGAGGAGAGGTATTTTCAAGTATAGGTTTTACAAGTTGGAATAAGAAGAAAAGTTTTAATGAGCATATTGGCGGACCAAACAGTGTTCATAATCAGTCAAGAAGAAATGCTGAAGATTTGATGAGACAAAAACAATCCATTCAAAGTGTACTTGCTAAACAGTCTGATCAACAAAAGTTAGAATACCAAACTCGTTTAGAAGCTGCAATTGATGTCATAAGATATCTTTTGAACCAAGGATTATCATTTCGGGGGCATCGTGAAGACGAATCATCTTTTAATAAAGGTAACTATATTAAACTTCTTAGATGGTATACTAAACGATGTGATAATATTGCTGATGCATTTAAAAAAGCTTCAAAGAATAATCAGTTGACTTCTCCATACATTCAAAGGGATATTATCACTGCATGTAAGATGGAAACAATTAGGTATATCATTAAGGATTTAAATGATGATTACTTTTCCATATTAGTTGATGAATCTCGTGATGTGTCATGTAAGGAGCAAAGGGCTATTTTTTTGAGGTATGTTGATAGAAGGGGGAGTGTAATGGAGCGATTTATTGGTATTCTTCATGTTCGTGATACTAGTGCTTTGTCCCTAAGAAATGAAATTGTTGGTTTACTTGCTCAACATTCTTTAAGCCCATCTTATATGCGTGGACAATGTTATGATGGAGCAAGCAATATGCAAGGAGATTTAAATGGGCTTAAAATCTTGATACAAAAAGAAAGTAAAGGTGCTCATTCTATTCATTGTTTTGCTCATCAACTCCAGTTAACTCTTGTTGCGATTTCTAGAAGATGTGATAAAGTGCAGGAACTTTTATCGTTGGATTCTGATATATTAAATATGGTTGGAGCTTCTTTCAAGCGTAGAGATGAACTTCGTGAATCTCAAGCAAAAGAAATTGAAGAAGCATTATGTAAAAGCGAGCTTCAAACTGGTAGGGGCTTGAATCAAGAACTAGGTCTTGCTAGAGCCGGTGATACTAGATGGGGATCTCACTACAAATCCTTTAAAAAATTTATTCTTATGTTTGGTCCTATCATTGATGTACTTGATGCTATTGCTGTTAATGCCCGTTTTGAAGAAAAGTGTAGGGCAAAAGGATATCTTAAAGCATGTTTAACATTTGAGGTTGTCTTCATGATGCACTTCATGCGCACTATTTTAGCAATCACAAATGAGCTTAATGCAGTTTTTCAAAAGAAAGAGCAAGACATTGCAAATGCCATGCTGCTTGTTGAAGTGGCAAAGGAGCGACTACAAAAACTAAGAGAAGAAGGTTGGGATTCACTTATTGATGAGGTATCTAAATTTTGTATCAAGTATGATATTTCAATACCTAAATTTGATGAGTTTTATGTTATCCTAGGAAGATCACGTCGGAGAGTTGCTGAGTATACTGTTTTACATCACCACCAAGTTGCAATATTTTATAAAATTATTGATTGGCAACATCAAGAACTCAATAATCGCTTTGATGAGGAGACAACTGATTTGCTTCTTGGAATTGCTTGCTTGAACCCAGCTGACTCTTTTTCAAGCTTTAACATTGAAAAAATATTGAGATAAGCTAAGTTGTATCCTAATGGATTTGATAAACATGCTAGGATTGACCTCCGTTTTCAGCTTGAGAATTATATTGTTGATGTTCGTGACCATGATAAAAGGTTTTCCGATCTTAAGGGACTTTGTGATTTTTCGAAGAAACTAGTAGAGACAAAGAAGCATGGAACTTATCCTCTCGTGTTCCGACTAGTAAAATTTGTTTTACTTTTGCCAATTGCTACTGCTACAGTTGAAAGAGCTTTCTCTGCGATGAAGTTGATTAAGACTGACTTACGAAATCGAATGGATGATGAGCTTTTGAGTGATTGTTTGGTGCCTTATATAGAAAAAGAAGTATTTAGTACTATTTCTAATGAGGATATTATGGATACCTTTCAAAAGATGAAATCTCGTCCAGGAGAATTGTAATAATGTACTCGGAATGAGTTTTATTAATATGGTTTGAGTTGTCTTTTTATAATATGATATCATTATAGTGATTTATTCAGTTGTTCACTCTTTTACATGGTGACACTGCTTATGAAAAATCCTGCGTACGCCACTGAGTTCAAAAGTTGTCGACGCGTTAGCAAACTTAATTAGTTTACTTTTCTAAATGGTAGCTTGCGTTTGACATTTTTAAATTTTCAACTTGATTTCTGTTTATTTATAACTAAACACAATCTTATATTACATAATATAAAACATTGGCAAGGTCACGTTTCCTCAATAGAATAAAAGAGACACTCAACTTCTTACTCAAAACTTAATCAATAACATGATGTAACAAATGTGGCATCTTATTTCTAAAGAGGAGTTTTAATAAGAGTAAAATTAGAATACTGAAATTATAAACTTGCAACAACAACAATAACAACAGAAACAAAACTATTGTAAATAAATTAAAAAGAAAGTCAAACACAATTATATATATTGAGAGTGCCAATATTCATATTTTGAAGTGGTTATGACTTTATTCAAGGTGCTTTCTCCATTTAAGGAAAAAAATAAAGTTTATGGTGTTAAATATGTCATAATATTTGTATGACTATTAAAGCCTATCATCACGGGTGGAACGAAAATAATTCAATAAATTTTTTCATGAATTTAAGAGAAAATAAACGGAAAAATATGAGTTTATGTTATATTGAAGCCACTTCAGAAGCAGGTCAAGTTTGTTATCCATGCTCACCGATCAAGAGCTATTTTTCATTCATTTACATTCATGTGAACTTATTTAATTTGGCATGCAATTTTTAAAATTTGTGATATTAAATATGCCAACGTTTGTGTGACTATCAAGCTTTTGAAACTTGCGGTGTTAAACGTGTCATAACATTTGTGTATCTATAGAAACTTGCCTAGGTAAAACAAAATTTTAGTTAAAATTGTTTTCAAATTTAAAAGAAATTATCCTTGCTTAAACAATCTAAAAGAAAAAGAGTGTATATATATATATATATATATATATATATATATATACTCTTTTTCCTTTTATTTGCACAATCTAACGAATACAATACTTCCTACAACATTCCAAATTTGATTATTAGATTCTATTGGTTTATTACGACTATTATAAAGTACAATCATTTTTCCATATTTTCTAGATTTAAGCTGGATCCAGATCAACGAATTTTATCTACTTTTCACGCGTTAGGACTTTAATATCGAGTCACATTCCACATTTGAATTGACCTTTTTTAGTCTATCTGTGAAGTAAGGGACTCTTTCTAGAAAATTATTGGAGATCTTCCACCTAATTCAGATACCAAAATAATTACTCAGAATTAATATGAAACAGAGTTGGGTAAGGTGAGCGAATTTTTTTGTGGATGCTAATAGCACAATGCATGTTCGTTTACTAAAATGTTAATGATGAGATTTTTTTATTTTTTATTTTTGTTTTACTACTAATGTTTGTTCTGATGTCAAAATCTGACTGACGAAGAGTTACGAGATGTTAAACATAATACATTGATTAAGCACACTACGGATAATGATTCCATCATTCATTGTAAGTAACAACTAAAAAGATTTAATAAAAAAGAGACCTATCATGACTTGCTATTTTATATTAAAAACAAAAAAAAAATGTTTGACTTACTCAATTACTTTAAAAATATTGTCAAGTTAAATATAATGCTTGAAATATAATGAAAATTTCTTTTTGCATTTTTTGTGGTACAACATTGACATTGTCGTTAATATGTATGTTCTCTTACCAAATGTTACTACTAACTAAATAATACTCCTTCTACCCAATTTATGTGACACACTTTCTAGTCTCCTAAAAAAATGTCATTTTCTATAATTAGAAATAACTTAACTTTAAAATTCCTTAAAAAAATGACTTATGATCACACAAATATCTAAGTTTGGTACACCACAAATTTTAAAAAACTTCATTTATTTGTTACACTTTGTGCCTAGTAAGTTAAGCGGTGTGACATAAATTGAGACGGGTGAAGTATCAGATTCTCCTATTTAAATTCTTTTCTTCTTTGTTAGCAAAATGTAAGAATTCTTTGAAGCCACTCCAGGGGTGGTATTGCAAAATCTAAAACCTAAAGGGTGTAAGTGTAATTAACCAATTTTCTGGGATGCGTCGACTTGTAGTGAATTTTACTGCATGAGGTATATGAAGTAAGAAATATCGCTTTCCAAATCATTAGATTTTTCTCTTGTAATATTCACGTTAAACTTTCCAAATTCATTCTTTTTCATTTTTCTTTTTTTTTTTCTTTCTTTCAACATCAACCAATTTATAGCACCCAAGAAATCAAACAAGTTTCTTCCTCTTTCAGCTGACGCCTTTGTTTTTTTTTTTTGATTCATCTTTTCCTTAACTTTGATTCTTTATTTTCACATTATTCCATTTCTTGAAACTTTTCTTAGAAATTTCCACAAAAAGATATGATCCATTTCTGAAACCAATCACTTTGTTTTCTTGCTATTTGGGTTTTTTCTTGATTTGGGTTACTGTTGAAAAAAGGCAGTGAATCAAAAAGTCTATTTTTTGAGATTTTCTTGGATTTGGGTCTTGGAAAAATTGAGTCTTTTATTCATCTAAAGCATTTGATCTGTTGGTTTTTTTTTTTTTTTGGAAGTGGGAATTTGATTTGTGTTCTTTGAAGTGGGAATTTGATTTGTGTTGTGGTGGATTAATGAGAGTTTGAAGTTTGATTGATCATTGTGATAGATTGTATTGTTTAAATGGCTTTAAAAGAGTTGATTGAGATCAAATTCAGGCTTGCTGATGGAAGTGATATTGGACCCAACAAGTATATGCCAAGCACCACAGTGGCTACTCTTAAAGAAAAGATAATTGCACAGTGGCCCAAAGGTTTTAATTTTCTCCAACTTTGAATTCAGAGCAGTTTGATTGACTTTAAGTATACTTTTTATTTTGAATTCAGCTCTTCTTTGGGTGTATAATTTGTTTGTTTGTTGGATACTTAGGTGTTTGGATTTGAAATTTAGTCATTCCATTTCAGAGTGAACATATTTGGGAGGCATTTGGACATGGTTTGAAACCATGACCATGATTTCAAACCATGTTTGGACATGTAATTTGGATATCTTAAGTTTTATTTTCTCTTATAGACATAAAAAACTCCACAAGTTGTGAAAACTATCAAAATATTCCCAATTCTTTCGTTCAATAAAACCCCCCAAATGAGCAAGTCATAGTTCATAACAAAATTAATACGCTACTAGAAGGCCTTTCTAAAAAATACAACATCAATTGATCAAACTTTCGTTCAATAAAAACGAAAATTTAACATGAATAGTAATGTAGCTACTCTTTAATATAATTCTCCCACATGATAGACATAAATAAAGATTGGTGGAAGTCAACAAGGTTGGTAAATGGTTGGTGGGAGTAATTGTTAAAAATATTTACCAACTTATGGGTCTTTTTTATAAAATATAAACTTATAGGTCAAGTTTTATTTTTAAAATTTTTGAAACCATGGTTTGAAACCATGAGATGAAATGCATGTCCAAACGTTGGTTTCAAACCACATGTCCAAATGCCTACTTGTTCTATTGAAAATTGTTCATGTATTTTCTTGCTATTCTCTCTTTGGACCAAGGGGTGGAAAGGTAGTGGTATAAACTTGGATGATTAATTTGTGAGTTTCTGATATGTGTGCAGTTGATTGTTGTATTGACTGGAGTTTCTGCCTCATGGAACTATCCATTAAAGGGAGGTTATAGGGCTTGTCTTTTCAATCATAATGAAAGATTGTAAACAAGGCAAGGTACCATTTTAGTAACATTGGTGCATGTTGCATAGAGAAAGAATAAAGCCCGTGTGTTTGATTACTCTTTTCATCCTTTGGCCACCACAACCTTAATAGAATGGATGGAAGGTCAATGTTTTGTGAACAATGCACTAGTACAAACCTACTGCGTGTTGATTATACACATGTATAAGATCTTGAATATTTATAGCAGAGGCAATTGTCCCACGGCCACAAGAACATCTCCTGATTGATTTTAGATATCCCTTCGTTCGATGTGCCATGTTTTGTGAATATTCGTCTTAACCTGTTAAATTCACTTGTAGCTAATTCTACGAGATTGTGGTGTCTGCGTTAGTGCTTGATTTTGTCACTTTTGTTTATTTGTAAGAATGTGCTAAGTTTAATCACTGCCAATTATAGTTGAATAATTGAAAGGAAATCTTAGTTCATGCACAATATTGGTAAATTAAGCTTAGATAATTTTACATTACATTAGAACTCTTACTTGTGGAATTCACCACCTCTTTTGCAAGAGCAGTTAGCTTCATTTTAGCAAATCTAATCCTTCGCTCATCGGACACGTGATACCAGTCAAAATATTCCTCCATAGCTGATAGCCAATCAGCAAATATTGTTGGATTGTGCTTTCTATCAAAAACTGGTAACTCCATTTTGGCCTCCTTTCCATTTAGAAAAGGTCTCTGCAGAGGCCTTTTCACTGCAACTCCTTTTTCAGTTGGATTAGTTGGTTGGTCGAGCTGTTAAACATCTTCTCCGACCTCTGGTCCTTCATGTGAGACAATTCGGACAGATTCTTTTTTTTTCCTTTCACTGGTAAATTAGTTGGCAGCTCTGAGTTCTGCAACTCAAGAGCTCTCACACGAGTTTTTAAAAAAAAAAAACCACCATCTCTCCCACATACTGCACGGATTTCTGCGTCTCACTGGTGAACCTTTGAACATATATGCACCAGACTCACCCAAGGCGGACCTTCTTTAACAACATCTGTGTGAATACACTTGCTAAGAAAAAAACAACTTCAAGGTCTAAATCTTTCCTATGAGAACATTAGCTCTAGAATTTGATTCTCTTTGGCTTCCTGATCATTTTTATTTCATTACTGTTGGCCAATAATTGCAAATCGATGAAAGTTGAGGGATATCCTCCGGTCATCCTTCTTTTTTCTTTGAAACCAAATAAAAAGTATTTTATTTTTGTTATCAGACTAATGACAAGGCTCTGATAACAGTAAAGTTGAACGTTACCATATGTCAATCTGTTACTGTTATACCCTTAATTTTAACACCTATCTCAAAAAGCTACAACAGGAGCACGTAATAGGTGTCTTCTCCTTCTCCATTTGCTTTTAGTGGTCTCTGTGGTTTTTGGTCTGTTGCTCATATATTTTGTTCTAGAAGAATTGAATCTGCAATCACGAATGTGCTGCTCTTAGTTTAGCTACTCTTTTAGTCAACTATAATCCTCTTTGCTGAAAGAAGATCTTTTTGTGGCAGATAAAGATTCTGGGCCGAAGACAATAAATGATGTGAAGCTTATTAATGCTGGAAGGATACTTGAGAACAATAAAACACTTGGTGAATCTAGACTCCCAGTTGCTGAAGTTCCAGGAGGTGTCATCACTATGCATGTTGTTGTACGCCCACCTATGAATGAGAAAGCCCGTGGTAAGTTACAATATTTTGTGATCATAGAAACTCAGATCATGGTAAACATATACTAGATAGTTGTTTTAATGTGTCATGTAGTCGTATTTGAGGCACATGACAATAATAGGACGGCCCGGTAGCTCGTATTGGATATTTACACATAACGAAAGTATCAATTAGTAGAACTGCTGAGATTACCTTCTCCTGTTTTCAACATTCCTTGATGTAACTTGTTGTAGGTTCTAGTTGATACAAAAACAAATTGTTTGGTGCACCGGTACTTTTGTTATTCTATAAAGAATTGTTTTTTTTGGGGGGTTGGGTGGGGGGGAGGTGTAATCTAATTATTAGGTATTAAATTTTTTTAGCTTGTTCAAGTGTTGGATGACAACTCCAATTCAACTTCACAGTCTTGATACACTTTCTCCCTCCCATGGCCAGCCTATGGGGGAGGATTGGTCTCTTTTCTTTCTTTTTGGTTATGATTGTAACTTGTGCTGTTCAAAAAGTGTTCAGAATTGCAAAGCGAAATTTATATATTGACGGCTGTTAAAGATGTCCATGACTTCTCCGTAGAATCTGTTAACAATTTTACTGTATAGTGATTCCTTGTTATAGGGGTCACTCCAACATGCAATGTACATGAAGCTTGTACCGTCAGAAAATATTTGACGGACTCTGCATTTCTGTCGACGATTTTTTTTTCTTTTTTTGAGCTTTCTTTTAATTCTGTCTTTACTGAAGCCTTCTGCTGAATGAAGTTGCCATTTATTTGTTACAGCTAAACAGCGGGACGATTCCCCAAGGAAAGACGGGTGTGCATGCACAATCTTGTAATCCGTCTGACCAGATAACAGAGACGGGTGTGCATGCACAATCTTGTAATCCGTCTGACCAGATAACAGAATTACTCCAGTTTAGTAATATCCCATAGCTCATGGATTTTTCAGTAGCGGATCGTTGGTTGCTTGAAGAAGTATATTGAACGTTAGTGGAGTCCAAGAAGATATGAAATGACAAAATTTGGAAGTTCAATTATCATTCAAGGTCTTTGCTTTTACTTTTAGATTTCAGCTTTGTAAGCTTTCTCTAAGGCAAAAAAGGATTGGTGCATTGTTGTGTAGGGAACTTCTTTGGAAAGTATGAAAATTTCTTTCTTTTTAGGTTGGGTGCATTGGGGTTAAACAAGGGAACAAGAAGAACAAAAGAATTGTTGAAGATTATAGTTGGTTTGATTTCATTTCATTTGCAATCCTATAGTTACTATGAAGAATTTTCTTCTGTTATTGATGCTCCAATATCTATGGCATCACATTCACCATACCAATTTATATTGTTTATGTTATTTTCCAAGTAGGATATAACATAAGATGCAAGTCAAATTCCAGCTTACAGTACATGTGAAAGTTGTACCACTGGGAGGCAACCAAATTGAAAGGGAACTCTTAACAATGGCAAAACTTATAGGCATAGCAGCTGACAATACCAAACTTTTATGCCTCTTGCGAGGCTTAAAAAAAGAGAAGCAGAGTTAATTACAGGATAATCTAATTTCTATACATAATATTACAGCCAAATTGTATACAATTGAAAAATGAGGGAATGAGGCTATAATATATGGGATATCTAGATCTACACATAATTTAAATGGGTTACAAAATCTGACAGCCACATTTTAACATTTACAAGAAGCAAGGCAGCTTGCAGGATTGGTTCCTCCATACTTGGAGCTTATCTTGGCATACTTGTCCATAAAACTGAACCAACTTCTAGAGCACATTGGCACTCTTAGCAAAACAAGCAAATCAAGAAATGGATTGAAAGAGCGCCTTATGAAGGACTGTCCACAATGGAGGATGAGGAGCGATTTAGTTGCATGAGCTTCGTCCTAGATGATCTGACATTCTTGAGTGTCATCTTCAGTTTCTGTCTCTCGCCTTCAACCTCAGCAAACTGGAGGCTTAGCTGAGAGTACCGATCATGCATTTCCCTCAGTTCATTCTCCTTAGCTACATGCTTTTCTTTGATTTCCAACATTTCCTTGATCAATTCGTTGATGTCTCTGAAGCTTTTGAAGATTGCTTCGTCATCACTATGTTGTTTCAGAAACGAACTGAAATATAAATAAATTACTTTGTCACTTCTATAGTATTTTATCCTCACAGTGAATATCATCATCACATGGAGCATTGAACCCCAAGAAAACAACACATTTTCACTGTGCAAGACAATAACATCAAAACACTTCTAAGTAGTTACTTCTCTAGAAAGCTTCCTAATGAAACACAGGAACGACTGATGTTAGCATAGAATTACCCCCAACAGATCTAACGTAAACAGTAGTATCAATTGTTAGCACTCAAAGACTCAACTTAGCAACGTGCAAAACTAAGCAGGGCAGGCCAATGTTATTGAGAATATTGACTGAGCAGTATGAAATTGCAAATAAAGAGATTTACAATGGAAGAATGAAGTATCGGCCAGGGCTAATTAAGCAGGCAAAGATGAAGAAGTAGTAGCAACATCCTACCTCTGGAACATACTCGGTTTATTTTTTGCCTTCAATGCTTCAGCAAGCTCAATTTCCAGGGCAAGTACCCTCTCTAATGCATTACCAGTGCTAGCTATATCCTTGAATGTTGGGAACATGCTTCGGAGTTCTTCATTTGCCTTCCAGATTAAAAACCATGATAAACAGTGATCAGCGGCTGACATATTCAACTATATTATATACAAGTCACTTCAGTATACCTTGTGTAGTTGCACGAGTTCGCTCTGAAGAACTTCAAAATCTGGAACAGAATAGTGTTCCTCAGGAATGAGAGAGTTTTCACGTTTCATCCTTTCCAACTGCAAGTCAAGTAAAAGAAAAAAATTGCTATGGCACCACCAAATATCTCAGTTGTAATCTGATTGTTGACATCAAAGTTGGATCAACAAATTTATAAGATCAACAAATACCTCTTCATGTAATTGTTCCATGCTGGACCTCAAATTCCTGCTTCCAAACTGTTCACTGCTGAAATCAATATGCCTTCCATTGCTTGGTGGTGAGTAACCTTCAGTTACTGATGCAGCATCCTGGTAAATGACGAAAAAAGAGGGGAAAAACTAAGTACTTCAAAAACCAAAGGATCTGCGGAATCAGAAACGTCGTTTTAACCACTGAAATCAGTCAACTTGGGAAGTGTAGATCACCAGATTTAAACTAGAAATCTAACAGGTACATAACTTGTCCGGTCACCAACATATACACCTAAACCCAAATATAAAAATATCAGGTCTTTAATCTCTCTTTCCTTCTCTTTTTCCTTTGATTACAATTTTTGTATAACCAGGAAAGATGAGTTAAGTGACTTCTAAACAAAACAACAACAACGATGCTTCAGTCCCAGACAAGTTGGGGTCGACTTTCAAACATGTGGAAAGAAAACTGTTACTTTTGTGTTATATTCAGATTACAAGTTTTATCTCATGCTACTAACTCATTCTATTCCCTTCCAAGTACCCGAGGCCCTAGCTAGTGCTCTTCATGTCCTAATGCTTTTTATTCCTCAACATGTTGGTTATGCTTTTATACCAAGCAAAATCCGTGACGGTATTCCAGCAAAGTTGAGGATAAGTCTCACATACGTGGGGTAGCTGTTGAAGACTGTAAAAAATGATTGTTGTTTCTTCCTTTTCTTTAGAAACCCATTATCAAACAAAAATTGCTTCTATAGGGATACTAACTTGTTCTCTTCAACTGAACTTTAAATTAATTGCAGACCAACTATTCCTTGTTTATGCAACTCAATAGGAGACTGACTCATACAAGCCGAAATCTCAAAGTAGAAGAAGTGAATCATTATGACAGTAAAGATAGTTGTGATTTAGAATTTATTTCATAACCACATCTCTTGATGCAGTAATAAGAACAGGATAAATTATCCAAGGAACTTTGAGATGGTGCAGCAAGGTGATCGAGGAGAGGAAGGAAAGCTGCTGTGTTTCCTAAGAGTGGTAGCTCAAATCCACTTGTAAGTCTAGAAACCATTACAGGTTAGTAGCTGATTTCAGCCACAACTCAAGCAGTGGCCATGGGTTAAGTTCTAAGTGTTTGAGAGTAGCTTGACTATTTAAAGAGGTAGCTTAAGCTTCAAAGGAATCTGAGATTGAAAACATGACAAGGTCGGTTATTTACTCAGTTAGAAAAAGCCTCTATGTTATTTCTTCTGAAATAATTATTCGTTTATAACATGAATAAAATTGTTCATGGCATATTAACATAAATAATACTGGCTTTTATACAGTCACACACACATGTTAGTGGGTTTATTTACTAATTCATATTTGGTGTGTAGACAGATAGGTACGTATATTACTACATTTCATCATGCGAGCCCCGTAGCTTTCTGCTGTGTGGCCCAAAAAAGAATATTCAAATAAGGTCTTCAAGAAAAATTCTACATCACTACCACATTAATTCTAGTTCTTGTCAGAGAGCTTACCGGAGTGAGTAGAAGTTTCACTGGTGAGCTTGATTCTTCACTTCTATCATCCATAAATAAGGTTGTTTCCTTCACATTCCAGGCATCAGATGAATCTTTTTGAGGTGTGGCATCAGGAGAAGGATTTGCATTTATCTCATTAGGCGCAAGTTCAACTTTGCCCATCTGGCCATTTTCTCTCTTAGATACGACAGAAGATGTGACATTCATCAGCTGCTCTCTAGTCGAAGTAAGTTCAGCAGCAATTCTGGAGTATTCCCTCGCACGTTCTCGCAAAGTTATTTCGAGTTTTTCCTTTTCTTCCTTGCAACACTCTAGACTTAGCACAGCACACTCCAATTCTGCCTTTATTCTGTCATGATCGTTGTTTATTTCACGCTTATCAGAAAGCAGGGACTGTAATTCAGATTCCAAAGCCAAGATTTTGAAAGCTAGGTCTTCGTTCTTCTTCAAGTGCAAAGCTTCAGATCTCTTCCTGCTTTCGATCTCATCTAATGCATCCTGTAACTTCAAAAGCATATCTTCTCCGTGCTTTTTGGACATAGAAACTTGTTGCCTCAAGTCTTGGAACTTTGATTCATATTGCTCTTTAATAAAGACTATTCGCAAGGATTCTTGCATAGCAACTGGTGGTCCTTCAGATTCTCTTTTCTCACGAGCCCGGAGACATTCTGCATCAGCCTTATCCTTGAGCTCCTTCAAATGGATGGATAAGTTTTTGAATTCTTCCGTCTTCAAGGCCTGCTCAGAGAGCTTGTGAGTAAGCTCATTACACCTGTGGGTGAGCTCATTACACTGTAACTGCAAGGTGATCATTTCATCTTTTTTTTTCTCCTGTAAAATCATGTAGGGGTGCAGTTCATCTACTTTGCCTCGGAGCACAATCACCATGATCTCCAGTTCCTCCTTGGAAAGTAACAAGTAATTAAGTTCTTCTTCGGTGGTTGCCAGCATGTTGTTCAACTTCTCCACCTCAAGAGCATGACAATTATTGGTTTTGAGGAGAGAATCCTCCAATATTGCCATCTCCTTCTTGTATTCCTCAAGTTTCACTGTGTTAACATAGTTGGCATCTGAAAGAACATTATTTTGAGCAATAGCTTCTAAATCAGATCTAACAGCACAAAGAGATCTTTCCAACTCCTTGTTTTCTTTAATTGAACAAGCCTCTCTTGCAAGGCATTGATTCAACTTGGCCTGCAAATCATGACATCTCTTCTGAAGCTCGGCAGTGGAACCATCCGATGATTTAAGCTGCCGCACAGGTTCCAGATCCAGTGTTTCACAGCACCTCATGGCAACTGTGAACTTAACATCAGAAGCTATGACATACTCTTGTATTTCTAGCAACTCTTGCTGAAGTTTTTCCATTTTCTTATTACGCTGCTGCAAATGATGGTCAAGTCTAGATTTCTCCATTCCTAAATCTGATGCAAGCTGCCTGAAATGCACCAGATCAGCATTTTTCTTTTCCAAATCCAGTAACCTGTCATTCTTCTCATTCAGTTGAGAAGTAAGATCTCGCACTGAGCTCTCTAAACCAGAAACACAGGACAAATCTTCCTGAAGCTTAGCCACATGCTCATCACGCTGCTGCACAAGTTGGTCAAGTCTACATTTCTCCATCTCAAAATCTGCTGCCAGCTGCCTGAAATTCACCAGTTCAGCATTTTGCTTTTCCAAGTCCAGTAACCTGTCATGCTTCTCATTCAATTGAGAAGTAAGATCTCTAACTGAGCACTCTAAACCAGATACACAGGACAACTCTTCCTGAAGCTTCGCCACATGCTCATCACGCTGCTGCAAAAGCTGATCAACTCTAGATTTCTCCACTCCTAACTCTGATGCCAGCTGCCTGAAATGCACCAGCTCAGCATTTTGTTTTTCCAAATTCAGTAACCTCTCATTCTTTTCGTTCAGTTGAGCGGTAAGTTCTTGCACTGAGCCCTCTAAACCAGAAATACAGGACAACTCTTCCTGAAGCTTTGTCACATGCTCATCACGCTGCTGCAAAAGCTGATCAACTCTAGATTTCTCCACTCCTAACTCTGATGCCAGCTGCCTGAAATGCTCCAGCTCAGCATTTTGCTTTTCCAAATCCAGTAACCTTTCATGCTTCTCGCTCAGTTGAGAAGTAAGACCTTGCACTGAGTCCTCCAAACCAGAAAGACGGGACATCTCTTCCTGAAGCTTTGCCACATGCTCATCGCGCTGCAGCAAAAGCTGATCAACTCTAGATTTCTCCACTCCTAACTCTGATGCCAGCTGCATGAAATGCCCCAGCTCAGCATTTTGCTTTTCCAAATCCACTAACCTATCATTCTTCTCGTCCAGTTGAGAAGTAAGTCCTTGCACTGATTCCTCTAAACCAGAAAGACAGGACATCTTGTCCTGAAGCTTTATCACACGTTCATCACGCTGCTGCAAAAGCTGATCAAGTCTAGAATTTTCCACTTCTAAATCTGATGCCAGTTGCCTGAAATGCACCATTTCAGCATTTTGCTTTTCCAAATCCAGTAACCTGTCATGCTTCTCATTCAATTGAGAAGCAAGATCTCTTACAGAGCCCTCTAGACCAGACACACAGGATAACTCTTCCTGAAGCTTTGCTGCATGCCCATCACGCTGCTGCAAAAGATGGCTAAGTCTATATTTCTCACTCTCTAAATCTGATGCCAGTTGCCTGAAATGCACCATTTCAGCAATTTGCTTTTCCAAATCCACTATCCTGTCACCCTTTTCATTCAACTGCAAAGTAAGATTTTGTACTGAACCCTCTAGTTTATCCTTAAGATCTCTCTCAAGTTGCAATTTATCTTGCAGAGTTCTCAAATTGTCTCTCAGATGACTAACTTCTGATGTAAGCTTGGCAAATTCCTCAGCCTTGTCATGTAGAGAGGTCATGAGATCCTCCTTCTCTTGTATTAGTTCAGAAATGGTTGAGTCATTCTGCTCAAGCTCGTTGGCTATAGAGTCCAAGCCCAAGATCTCTTGAGAAATATGCCCGTTCTTCGAGACTAAATTTTGTAGCTCCACTTCAAAGGCAGCAAGATCATCCAGAAGCTCTCTGTTCTGTTGTGCATATTTTTCTTCAACTTCAGAGTTAAGGTGAAGTTTATTGGTCACAGATTCAAGCTCAACCTGAAGTTTCTCCACAAGGGCAGTTGACACCTCAAATTTAGCTACCATACTTTGTATATCATTTTTACACTTTTGCTTCACGGAAATTATTTCTGATCTACTAGCATTCAAGGACATCTCGGCAACTGATTTTTCACGTTCTAGATTTTGCTTCTCCTGCATAAGTTGAAGAATCTTGCTGCACACACTATACTGCACCTCTTCCAGTTGCATGGTGAGACCTCTTATATCCCTGAACTCCAACTCATGGCAAGAGTAATCGCATAGAAGAGATAGTTCCTTCTCATAAGATACCAACATACCAGTCAACTTACCCTGCACAAAGCTAATATCTTCGTGAAGATTTTCATTTGAGGAAGCCAAGTCCTCTGAGTTGGCTTTGGCAGTTAGCAAATCATCCTTCAGAAGTGAAATCTCATCTTGAAGCATACTGTTGTTCGTCAATTCCTGCTTCAGTGAAGTGGAGAGTGCTACATTTTCCTCCACACAAGCTTCATATCTATTCTGAGTTTCTGTATGTTGCACCTTGATTGCTTCCAAATCCATGACCTTCTCAGTGAGGATACAGTTTGCCTTTGAAAGACTCACGAGTTCAGCTTCCAAAGATTGATTATGCAGAACAAGATCGCTGCATCTGAGGATGCAACTTTCTTTCTCCTTGTGCAAAATGTGAACATCTTCCAAAGCAGCCCGCAATCTTATCACCATCTGCTCCTTGTTGAGATTCAAAGCCTCCAACTGCTGAGCAAGTTCATTCATACCTCTCTTCATCATTCCAGCACTAGCATTAGCTTCAATCACAGTTTCAAGTAAAACCCTGGAGAAAATATCCAAGTGCAAGTTAACTGAATGCATATCACCAAGTTCTTCTTCAACCTTCCTGTAAAGCTCCTCCTGCAAGCAGAGTGATCTTTTCAAGTCATCGGTAAGGACATCTCCACTGAGTGTTAGTTTCCTTGCAATCACATGTTGATCCTGAGACGGCAACTGCACTATATTATCAAATTCTTCTAAATTCTGAACTACATCTGAATACCCAAGGAATTGTGATTGTGAAGGTTCTGGAATTGCTTGCTTGATGAGGTTCTCATTAGTCTCGAACATGGACACCACCTGTGAGGAAAGAAGCTCCAAATCTTTTTGCAGCTTATCTACTGCAATAGAATAATTCAAGCGGGCTCTTTTCAGAGCTGCTTCTGCAGTAGCAGCTCTTCTGTCGAGCTCCTTATTAAGTGTATCCAAATCCCGTCTCTCATCAGCAAGCTGTAACAGACGTTGACTCATATCTTGTCGCATTAATTCCGTTTCAGCTTTACTACTCGAGATGGTATAAAGGCATGTCGAATGCTCATTCCTAAGATTCTGCAATTCTGCCAGCATTTGCTTCTGATTTTCCTCGAGTTCTTGAACAAGAGCTTCGTAGTAACACTCCATCTGATCCATTTTTCTCACCAGAGTTTCCCTTTCAACCTTCGCCTCATCCACTTCTCTTACCAGATCAAAAATCTTGGCTTTCATTGCATCAACAGCAACAGTGCAATCATTCCCTTGAGAAACCAGTGGGGGTATGCCAATATGATGAAGCAAATTTTCTGGTGTACAAAGATCCAATTCCAACCCAAGCCCTGGCAAAGGCTGTTCGATATTGGGTAAATCTGTCGCTCTAGTCTCCTTTACATCCACTGATGTTACTTTATTTAGCAATGACATCTCATCCCTTGCTCCTAGTTTAACCTCCTGTACAATTTGAAGCAAGGCCTCCAATTCCGAATGAAGAAACCTGTAGTCTCTTTCATAGAATCCAAGACAAACTTTATTTTGAAGTTCTTTGATTCTATCTTCAACCACTGAAATTCCTTTCATCCATCTTAGCTGTAAATCTTGAACTAAGCTGCCAGAATCAGCAACACAACTTTCACCACCATCATTTTGACAACTTGATTTCAAAGTTCTTAGTCTTTCAATAGAATCTTTGAAATTTGAACATTCTGATTTAAGAACAGAAACCTCTTTCGCCAACTCCTCACTAGAGGATATCTCAGCAGTAAGTAGCTGAGAAAACTTTTCTGTTTCAGAGCCGAATTCATTAGCTTGACTTTGCAGAGCGCTTACCTCAAGCTTAAGGTCAAAAATTGATGATTCTGCCAATTCCAGGCTCGCTCTAAGTCTATTATTCTCCTCATAAGCAGTTGCCAATTCATTATCCATTGAGCAGTCTGACGCCCATCCATGAACTGAACTGCTACTCTGCGCCATTGCTTGATTGTCAGATTTATTACCTTTTTCTGACTGCAGGCCTTGACTATCAGTTTCATGTGCACTTGATGAATCATGCTTTTCGGCGTAAAGACTCTCTGAAGTATTGGAAGAGCCATCAAATCCAGCTGTTAAGTCAGCATATTCCTCGTTTGGTTCCACTTCCTCCTCAACAGAAGAGAGTTCTTTAGCGTCTGGTCTGAATCTGACCCTTGAACTAACCTACATTAGAACAAACGGAACCAGAATCAGGAAATGAGAAAAGAAGCAAATCAAGAAATTTTCAAATTGAACAAAGAGCAAAAAGATCTAATTTCTCACTGTCATGAATGACCAGTAAATTTATTCTATTTTTCTCTACAACATTTGTTCAAAGCGTCAAATTGGCATGGTCACGTAATAGATTAAATGAAGCTGGTACTTGCGATTCAGGAGTTCGGCAACTGTACAGAAATTCATGGCAACAATCAAAGGAAAGGAAACAATAAGATCATCTAGGAAGTCGCAGATGCTCATTTGACCAACAACAATGTATTAGGACCTAACACTTTGGTGATTCAGAAACCTTCATAACATTTATATTTCAGTTTGAAAGATAAAAAACTCAATCATATTTTCATGCTAGGCTGCTGATAACTACCTAATCTATAACTACAATTGAGACTCTAGATCACCAAATGAAGGGAGAATCCATCATAATCAGACCTTATCAATGTGATCATGACCAGTCTCTCCTGAAAATATCACTTTCCCAGTAACAGAGTCATCACGCTTGTTCTCATATCCTGACTGCAATCCTCTCTCCCTATGTTCCCTTTGCTGCTCAAATTCTCTGCAAGCAAATGCACTTTCTGTCACTTGCTCATAAGAAAAATCATGTGGCTTTAGATGTTAAGATGTGCTACCTGAATCCTGTTTTAGATGTTAGCAACTGAACTGTAACCTGCAGCAATAACATGCTATTAAACAGCAGTGAGAAAAATAAATAACAGAATACATATAAAACAATAACTATAAATTCAGACTAATATGGACAGAAAAGTAATCATCAAATAGATTTGTGTGGGACAAGGATTGACTGGTAGATCAGATATCCTACATTCATGCTGATATAACATTATCCTAATCTAATAATGTTCAAGTTGCTTGACTAATGAGTGTCAAACTAATGAAGATTAAGCTTCACTAGCTTGACATAGCTGATGATAGGAATTCTCTTAGGTAAGTTACTGGTTGAGCAAGAAAGAAGAAGTAAAGGATACTGATCCAGAGATCCCTATCGAGTTCCATGAGTACCCAAGTTGCTCATGTAAAATGGTACTCCCTCTGTCCGATTCAGATTTCGAGAGTCAAATTTCTTAATTTTGACTGTGAATTCAGACATAGAATCTCTAAGTTTTTCAAAATAAAATTTACATATTTGGAAACTACGTAAGAAGTATTATAAGTCACGACAATTAACAATTCAAAATATTTAAAAGGGATATGAAAAAATCGTGGCCAAAGAAAAACTCATTTGACTCTCGAAATCCGAAAGGTGCAACATAAATTGGGACGGAGGGAGTGTATAGGAATCCAAAAGCAGAAATGTACTTATAGCAGAAACTCAATATATAGTTCCAAGCAGGTGTTTAGGTGGAGTACGCTACTAAACGTTATATAACTGCAGCTGCATGAGTGGCATTGGTTTTGCCTAAGAGCAGTTCTTGAATTCTAGAAGATGGGAACTGGCGAAAAAAAAAAAAAGGATGTCACTGCAACTAACACAATTAAGAGTGACTATTAATTCAGGTAGTTAACATGTCAATTGAGAATACTTTTCTTACATCAACCAAAAACAATTTGTTATACAACATCATTATGACTTAAAACACAAATCTAGACATATGCTAAAGGTGATCAAGTAGAAGTGCCAGAAAGAGCAATATTTGCCTCACATGTAATACTGTTCCCGCATTGCATCCCTGAAGAGGTAAAGCCACAGCAGAAGGCTTCGAAGCTTCAGCATAATCAGCAAGGTTAATTGTTGCCTCACCCAGGATACTAGACCGTGAAGAACCCTAAGAGTATTATCAGATTCAAAGAGAAAACTATTAACAGCATCAAAGAGAAAAATTAATCCACTCAGTGCCAAGAGACAGGTTTAATCCACCCAGCTATGTAGAAGCTCTTTTGTTTCACTTTTGGTAATTAGGTAATGCAATATAGAAGCTAAAAAGAAAGAAAATATACCATGGCAACCACAAGTTTGTACAGCTTCTCATCAAATTGTTTGTTTTTGACATCTTGAAGAAGCCTTGTTGTTTCATAAATTGGATCACCCCATTTGCATGTTCCATTTCTTACAATGGCTTTGGTTGTCTTTGCAATTGTTTTTCCAGAGTCAGCAGGGATAAAAGATATGAATAACTTGTCCCATCCCGTTTGTGGTATCTGTAACACCAAAAGGCGATTTTTAGTCAATGCTTGCTCCATGGTTTTAACCAAATCCATCACCAAAAGTACAAGACACTAGAGTGAACTTTGCATCAACTAATTGGGTTCCCCGATGGTTACATTTTTCTCTATACGTATTAAATATTAAACATTTTTTTCTAGCATATGCTTTTGTACCGTCAACTAGGTAACTGATACTAGTTACTGAAAAGGCAATGATAGAAAGGATTTTGGAAGTTCTGCATTAGCACAAGATTAGGCCAAACTTATACATAGAGTAGAATGCCGGAACAATCATGTTGTTATTGTTATAATCCTAAGAAATAGGTAAACGTCAAGGAGTTGCATGTTGCAGTATATGCCTCTATCATGATAAGAGACTCTTTAAGCATTATTGAAATTTGATTTTATCTTGTCTTTAGCAAGCATTTAGCCGCCAAGAATAAAGCAAACTACTTACCAGCTACTGAAACAATAATCACATTTTATACTAAGAGGTACATCTGTCCACCAGGTATTACTAATTTAAAATAAAAAGAGTTCAATCTTACATGAGTAGCATTAAATTGAAGCCGAAAGACCACTTTCACTTTATTCTTCTCAAGTTTCCACTTAGTGATCCTCGACATTGTTGCATAACCAGTTTAGCATCAGCTACGAACCACCATTTCCCCCAAAGTCCTGACAATACCAATCTCAGTTTCCCTGAATGATTTGTGACAAAAGTAGAGATATCAGAAAAGAAAGCATAATCAATAATTCACAGAAAGAAGATAAATGAATTATTAGTAAACCAATTAGACCTTGGAATTGCTTCGGAACATATGATACACATGATCCTCCTGATTATAGACAAAATATTACAGTCTAACTTCTACTCCCATAATTTTTTAAAACATATTTGTACTGGAATCGAGAAGCTATGACGTTTGAAAAACTCCATATAACTTCTGATATTTAAACCAAGCTACCCACTTAAAGCCACCAATTACATTCATGCTACAAAAAGTAAGGAAAGTAAACCTAAGTCAAAAGCATGTGAACATTTCCCGTTATAGCACAGTGCAGGCAGCGAAGAAGCTAGTGCCCAAAGGTATGCCACTTGATTGAAAAAGAAACTCAGTTTTCAAGATTCAAGATTAGGTAAGTGTTCAGCATACTAAGGTACAACATCGGGAAAAAAAACGAGGATGGCAAATTCCTTAGGCTAGATAGAATGGTGGTCGTAAATTACTAAGTAGCCTAGCTCAGCCCAAGAGCCCCATGCCTTTCTTGTTCAGACCAACCCAACAGGCGATTTCCGACAAGTCTTTCTGAATTGGAAGTAAAAAATTAGGCTGGGAAGAAGTTAGACTGAAAACTGTAAGCTGATTAAGGTATTAAAGAACACATTCACCATCTTAATTACAACAGGACCACAACATACTCAACTTTAAGGCACTAGCATTGATCAAAGCAGGCAGTCAATTAAAAACTAAAGAAGTCTCAAGCTAAGAAGAAATCCAAAAAAAAAAAAAAAAAGAAAGAAAAAAAGATCAGATCTTGAAATTTGCAGCTGGAAACGCATAAACCAAAGTACACTAAGCTGAAGATTGAGCTAAAACCAAGAAATACCTCTTCCAGTTTTGAACAGCAACTTAAAGATCCAGCAACTTCTTCTGATCCAAACCCCTAAACTTTAAACAATGTGAATTTAAATACCCAAACTTTTAACCCCACAAAGTGCAACCAAGATATTCCTGGACCCAGGCAAACAAAACCTTAAGATATTCCCCAAAAGTAAGAAAAATGAGATCTTTTTCAAATTTCAACAACAAAGCAAGAATAAGAAAATGGGAATCTATCAGACAACCTCTATTAACAGTAAACTCCCAAAAGTCCAAGAAAATAAAGCTACAAATAGATAAAATGAAAACAGTGAAGTATAGACAACTGTTTTTCCTCAAATAGCAAGAAACAAACACTTCACAGTCACAGCAGAGAAACCACACGTCACCTTCATAAACAGTAACATGTTTTGAGTATTCAAAAGCTCAAACATCACATTCAGAAAATTAAAAAACAAAAAAACACCCATTTTCAAGAAAAGAAGAATCTTGAAATATAGTGGTGTTAGATGAGTGTGAAAAGGAGGTAATGGGGTTGTTTGTTACCTAATTGTAAGATCTGGGGGGCAGCTTAGAAAGCAAGAAAAAACCTTGAGAATCTTTAGAAAGAAGAGAAAGGGTGACAGAAAAGACAATGGCTTTAGCGTAAAATAGCAGTAAAATATGGGGGTTTAATTTTTCACCATTGAAATGAGCAGGCAGAGAATGGTGGGGTTGAAATTTGAAATATAATGAAAAATAAGGGGGTTTAAGATTAAAGAAAGAGATGTCCCGCCAAAGCATAATTAATTTTAGATTCATTTATCTAATTATAGATACTCTCTTTATAACTACTGTACTGCTTTGTCTGAAAAATTAAAGTATATGAAAGTACCAAATTACCCTTTGTTGACCTTAACATCATCACTCTGGCACTTTTTTCTTTTCCTGTTTGCTCTAATTGGAGTAGACAGAACAAAAAGGAAATAAAAGGGACTTCGACATTGACCATTCATTATCATAGTATAGTATTATAATTTTGTACTTCCCACTGTTTCATTTTATGTGGTACACGATATTTTAAAATATAAAGGAAATAGATTTGTAAGTAAAATAAACTTAAGATATTTTCATGATTATAAATCATTTCATTAAGTGTAAAAGAATTTTTTTAAAATTAAGTTGTTTCTAATATAGAAAGTTTAAAAGAAAAACGTATCACGTAAATTGAGGCAGAGAGAGTAGTATTTTATTCACTTTCCATTTTATGATATACAGATATGGTTAAAAAACAAAGTCTAAGATTGACTATAATACTTCTATCAACTCAGATTAAAAGGGAAGAAATTGTTGAAAATTCTTAAACTAGTTTAGATAATATGTGATGAATCTTCTCCATAAAAACTCATTGAATTTGACAATTACAATTAAGAATTGTTCTCAAGTTTTAGTAATGCAGAAACGTGTAAGCAAAAATCTGGCTTACAATGATTATTGACTTATTTCTGTTCAATTTCACACGTAATGTGATTTGGTTATTCTAATTTCATTAGAGAAATTACTACATGTTTTGATGTATCTCCTAGTTCCATTTACATTCCCTTTAAAAAGAAAATCTTTAATATCTGGGTCTTAAGAGTTGCTATCAAAGATTATATTCATTTGATTCTAACAGTTTAAAATCTATATATAAAATCGTCTTCCCTGAGAAATATATATTTCAATTAATAGGGTAGTTTAAACTACCTGGCAATTCTTTTGTTTTTTGTATTTTGCTCAATTGTGAAGCTTGTTTTTGTGTTATCCAATATTTTTCTAACCTTGAAACATTAATGCAGTGTGATCTTAGGATAAGACAACAACATAGTTGTACCGAGTGAAGGAGCCGTATGTATTTAAGGGGTATTAATTGACACTCTTTTTGTCGAAAAAATTACACTCCGTATTTGGGTAAATAAAACCTTTTTTATGTGTGTATACTTCTATGTATTGATGCCTCTTGACTTTTTTTCGTGAGTTTACTCCTATATATTTTGACATCCCTTAATGAAAATTCTGATTCCGTTATTGATTGTACCATGTTTTTCCTTAAAATTGAACAGAATATCTAACTCAAGTACATAGAAAACACATGGAGATTTGAATTGAATTCTAATACATGGTCCTCCATAAAATAGGTGTGATGATATTACTTGACAAATAATTAAATATATAGGGTCATTCAAGAAGTTGATATGTCTTTATAATTGATAAATAGTGCTCTTTGAGAGGTTGCTTGTAATGTTTAGTTTCAGACACACACCGATTATTTTATAATCCTTGCTTAATTAATCTTTCAAAAGGATGAAAAAAAATTAATCTTCCAAAAGGATGAAAAAAAATTAATCTTCCAAAAAAAATGTGGACACTAGGAAAAAGAGTCAAATTAATGTGCATAATGTTCACCTTTTTTTTTTTTTTTTTTTTGGTTACGAATGATCAACTTTCTTATACTCAATGGCTTTTGCTCGAATTTTGTTCACGTATAACCTAAATAAAAATGATAATGATAATAGTTATCATATCTACTTGGGAGCCACTAACCCTAGATTCTGATTTGCCTATTTAATTTATAGTTGCATCATAGTCTCTAATTGGTGAGAAATGTTGATATTAGTCTCTCGGGAAAGATCTTGGTGTATTTATTTAAGAAAACAGGAATAATATCAATATATTTGTATAAGATTTTCATAGTACAGCCATAGGGTATCTGGGTGTGTAAATGGCCAGAAACTATAAATAAAAAATTTATGGTCCAGAAGCAATATATAAAAAAAATATGACTCCGCCTCTATCTAAAAAGGGGTAGTTCATTTGGATATCGAAAGTAATTAACGTGTCTTTAAACTTGTTGTAAGGTTAAAACCTATCTTATGTAAATTCATTTGATATAGGAAACACCAAAAATGGAAGAAAGAACATCTTGTATATATATTTCAAGTAATGGGCAACTTTAGGCCTATATACTATTGGCACGTGATCAAATTATTAATTAATGGTTTACATATGGTCTTGCAAGAGTTGGTAATTTAATTGAGGTTGCTTGTATTTTTACACTTTCAGCAGACAGCCAAACACAACTAAGATCTGATCTGATCCTTTCTTAATCTTCAAAAAAGGAAAACCTAATAACGACAATTGGACGGTTGAAATATACATCTGAGCTTGATTAATCAAGAATCATATATTCATCAAGCCCTTTAAATATTATGGAGGGATATAATCCAGTAATGTTTTCTTTTTTAATTCTGGTTGATTATCGGAGATGTGTTCTTTAATTATGAACTACTTGGCACTATTAAAAGTCTAACCAGCAGTATTCATGACACTCTAATATTATTTGTCAGTTTAATTTGTCTGGTGTGTGTAGAATACAATTGGAATCTGACATAATAGGAAAAAGTCCTAAGAGCATATTTAGTACTTTAAATAAATTGATGGTATGAGAAAGAAGCATAAATATTAAAACTAATCAGAGATCTATGTAATTACAACAAATTATGGGAGATGCAAACGTACTTAACCCAACAACAACTCCACACGGGTGGAATATATAATCATGTCTAAGCAAAGATTTCTCAAGAAATCATTATACAGTTTTAAGAGTTAGCTTAAATGTACTACTCATTTTGTTAGTGACCCCCACGTTGGTTAGATGGCATGATTTGTAATTCCTTTTTTATTATTTTGGAGGACTCCAATTTCGGGAACTAGCTTATGTAGTTTAGTTCGATCCAATTAAGGTTAATTTTCTTAATCCAACATAAGTGTCAAACTCACGCTTCGATATCCAATTTAGGCATTAAGAGGATCGGATGGGTGTAAGAGACCTATATTGGTTAAGGGTAAATATTTACCTGCATCAGATGTTTACACCAAATTACCTTATAAATTTACTATTAGGTTATTTAATAAGGTGAGAATGCATGTTAATTAGTCATGATTAAGTGCTATAAAAATCTATATTCAAATACATGTCATGCATTTATTGGCTTAATTGGTGTAAAACGTGTGTGGATAAGTTTTTACCTAAGCTCGGTGGAGAATATTAGTCGCGGTTTATTTACATGATTTTAGACCATCATTATCCTAATTAATTTCCATTTGCTTATTGTGTTGTGGTTTAACAGTGCAGTAACATTTAGATGACAAAAGTCATGTTTAAGTATTATTGATGAAACCTTTTCTTATGTAACTATGATCTTTTAGGAAACGACTAACCAATTAAAACGGAAGAGAAAAGTTTATTTCAAACAATAATGAACCTGGGCTCTAGTTAGATGATATATGCTTTTTGCCAAAACATTTTACCCGAATTTTAGTGTACTTTTAATATTTGTTTTCCCTCTTTTAGGGTCCCAGTTTCTTCTACCATATATTGGTGAACGATAATACTATTAAGTATTATCCAACTTGCATTTCGGTTTTTGAGGATTTTTCTATTGCGACATAGTAAGAATTACAGAGATCTAGCTGTATAGAAAAACCTGTTAAGAGAAAAAAGTCCGTTTAATTAAACAATTTTTTATTAATGAATGGACATTACAAATATTATCCAATTTTTTTACCCATTCCTACACCTTCAACAATGAAATTTTCGCAGAAACTTTTTTTTTATTTTTTCAAATGCTTCGTGAATCGTGATGAATGGTTGATAAGAAGAGATTTGTAAGACTTCCTACAACCTTGTCTTAAAGGATTTCACGTAATATATTCAATTTTTTTTTTTTTTGCCTTTGAGTAATAAATAGTGGAGTTGAGGACGAATAGATGGGACAAATTTGGGAAGTGAGAAAGTCACCACTGTGGGGCTAACAATTTGAATTTCATGTCGCTATGTGATTGGAATCTAAATAATATATATTGACAGTATTTTTCTAACAGAGGCAAAATTGCAAGTGGTCTCTTTTTATCTGTTCAAGTTTTAATAGATAGAATTATTCAGTACTTGTATTGGTATAAGATAACATTCTGTACAATTGGTCAAAGTCCATGCAAATTGACTCAAACACTAAAGTTCAAATAAATTGATAGTGCAAAGAATTTTTACACGATAGATTAATATAATTGAATCGGTTACAACAGGTTAATAATCTATTTTCTTATATCTATCGGCCTTAATAAGGAAAAAGTTACTACACGTCATAGCCCGTAGGTCAACTTAATTTAGTTGTGCAAAAGATCTTTATATTATCGGTACATAAACCCTAAGCTCATGTGGTTAATATATACTTGCTAGCTAGAGATATAGGTAGAACTTTTGTCCCATATTTCCACTAATACTTTATACCTAAGAAAAAGGATGAATGGGGAACAGTACAGGAGTGGTCACCTCCATTCCATACTTGAGTGGAAAACAATGTATTATGTATGTTTAACTTTGCACATGGGGAGGAGAAGAGGATATAAACGAAGTGACAAGATTTTCCAGATTTCATCCATAGTCAGTGAGTGAGTCATGCTTCAATTATAACTTTACATGTTTCTCCTCACGTGATCTCATGACTCTCAAGTCTCAACTATCACGTGAACCCCATCTTACCTTTTAGCGTGAGGGTTTTTATTTATTTATTATTATTATTTTTATTTTATTTTCCACCAAGTGTTCGGTATCCGTATTGGAGCCCGACTATATTTGGATTCGCATCGGGTAGGGCCCATTTATGGGGAAGCGCTCCCTACCTATTTTCCATATCCAGAATTCAAATTCGGGATCACTGATTAAGAGAGAACCAGTCCCATCCACTACACCACATCCTTTGATGGCGGTGTGAGGGTTCATTAGGCCTATTTCTAGTGCCCTTTGCTTCAAGGGGAGACCTCTTAATTACCACACTCAGGACCACGCCACTTTTTTGGAGCTACAATTTTTGCTAGAGGATTCTATAGAGTTCAATAGTTTTGATTCAAATCTGATAGTTGTATTTAAAAATTATTAAATATGTATAAATAATATCTAAAATTCAGTAAATTATCTTTTTTAGAATTCAAATTCGTAAATTTAAAAGCATAACTCATGTCTCTGTTATTAGCAACTGCTTTAGCTTATCAAATTAAATAATCAAATATGTGATCAGATTTTAACCAAATTTACACTAGCTTGGTAAATTTTGGAATCGTGTTTTTTGAGATAAATATGTTACTAATATCTCATATGAATATTATTGTTATACAGATATTGTTAAAACATATCAAAAATTACAATATGCTAGTAGTACTATGCAAGTTTTTTTTAATAATAAAAAGCAAATGAATTTAATTACTACTAGGTAATGATAGTCTAGCAAAGATCATCAAATTTCCTAAACGTTACATCAAAGACTAAATATAAACTACATTAGACTAGATCTAAATCAATCTTCACAAAGACAACAAAATTAGTCAGGTAGATGCAATCTTAATTTCAAAGTTCTCTCACAGAACCCATTGAGTAGTACTCACGATAGAGAATCCCATTAGATGAACTTCGAAAATATTAGAGTTCTTTTATCCCAACAAAATATTGGAAATTGTTTTTGTTATACTTTATCGCGCTCATGATTGGTTGTCTTGTTTTTTTATCATTTAAACTCTAATAGTTAATTAGACGTGTGGGCTAGGCATATTTGTAGTCCCATGTTGTGTGTTTGCTCCGTATATAACGGAGTAATAGCCAGACTTCAATTAATTTCTTCCATATCCAAGAGACCAAGAGTAACATCTCACATAACATGTTTTATCCTAGTCAACAACCATTATTTCTTGCTTGTTTCGGTTTCTGTCATCTTCTCCTTGTGGAATTTCCGCATTACATGAATATCAGTAATATACTGTTCAATGTCTTCAAGAAAGTGAAGAAATTATATAATCGCTCTAAGTTTTATATACAATCAATATAAGGAATTTTTACATTATCTTTTTCTTTTGGTTAGTATAAGGAATTCTTACATTATCAGTTCATCTTCATATGTTATAGCAGACAATCTATATTACTTTTTAGATTACAATCCACATTTTTAGTAGACTTACATATAAATATTTTTCGAAAGACCTGATAGTATAAATTGTTTATACTGACCGTACAAAACTTAAATTCTATATGTCACATATATTTATAATTTCTTTGGCACCAATGCGTTAGAGTTAAAGAAGAGTATAGAGTCAAGTCTACCTTAACGGCAAGGACTGGGAGACCAAGTAGTTTCCGATATTTGACCATGTCTACATGCTCGTTTATCGTTTTTTTATTTTTTACCTGCATATTAGTAATATTTTTCAGAGATCCCATTATTTTTTTTTGGCTATCAATGGCTTTCTTTTCCATAATAAACAAAAAAGTTTTACTAGTATACATTACAAAAACAAGTAATATAGGACCATTTTACTTTCTTTAATATAATATGTTTTCTTAATGTAGATTTCTTTAACACAGTTAAAATATGGCTCAAATTTCCCAAATTAAAAATGTTCAGCAACTGAACTTATTTTTTAAACAGTTATCTTTATAATCATGCCAAATATAATCAACAATGGACAACAGAATAAGATGAAGAATTCTTCTATTGCTCTGGGGGAGGGGATATAATTCATCCTAGTCTATTGAAGGTATCTAAATACTCGTCCGATATTTTAAATTAGGAGCTATGATGAAGATGACTTTAATCAAACTAGCAAGGAATATAATTAGAGTATTTGTCATCACTGATCAGGCAGCTAGAGTTGGGAATGTTTTTCATTTGGGCCTAAACTGCCAAACATGGTCCAGCCCTCTGCATTTTTTTTTGTGTGGATTGGCCTTCAAAAGCACTGGTCTTTAATTTTTGTCCTTTTGCGTTCCTTAATTTTTGCTACAAAACTCTACCTTGCAATTTTTTTATTGTGCCGGGATTCGAACCTCAAACCCCGTCGCCTAATACCCCAAAGTGACCCAAGCTCTTCTTCTAAGGGCTGATTCTAACCCAAAAGAAGGCATTCGCACAAATGCCCCCCCCCGTTCGGTGGTAATTGATTTTGCTCAAAGAAAAAAAAAAAAAATCACAAGGCAGAGGTTTGGATTCGCAAGGCAGAGTTTTGCATGCAACAAAACTCTACCTTAGGCAGAATTTTGAATGCAAAACTCTGCCACTTTGACCCGAATAGGCCTAACTTTGCTACAAAACTCTACATTGTAATTTTTTTTTTGTACTGTGCTGGGATTCGAACCTCAAACCTCACAATTATTTTTTAGTTTCTTTCTTTTTTGTTTTAAGACAAAAATTAAAACCACCAATTTGAGAACAAAATTAAAGACCAATGCTCTTTTTCTTTTTTTAATGTTAATCATGCATAATGATTATTCTAATTTCCGAAACTTCTTAATATTAGGGGCTTAGTTGATAAAGCCCATGAGGAAACAATGCTCAAAGAAGGCATTGACTAGTTATTTCAGAAATGCTAAAACATTTGGGGTATTATGGTTATATTGATTTTGCCCCCATCCAAATCGTTTTTAAGTTTTATAATAAATTTTAATTTTTAATTTGAAAAATATATATCAATTATCTTAGTTACTTTTGGTGTGGCAAAATTTAGATTATCGCTTCAAGAAACAATGTTTTTAAATACATTTAATTTCTACTAATATAGTATATGTATAATAACATGTCACAAATTATGTTAGACAAGGCAAAACTTTCAACCCTCGATCAACACAATCTGAAAACCGACAAAGTTTAGATTTCGCTCGGCAAAGTTTACATTTAGCTTCCGCATATGTATCGTAACATCCCACAAGTTATTCAACACTCAACATAATCTGAAAAATACTACACAACGTATGCCGCATAACTTAATTCCTACAAAACTTGTGCCGAGCGAGGCTTAAGTTCAGTTTTTGAAGATAAAAATGTTACAAACTTATGCAGAGAGGTGTACAGTGTCGATAGATATTTTCATTAAATGAAAAATGTGTTTTAAGTGAGTAACAAAGGGGAGAAAAACTAAAAAACCACAGATATGAGGGCCAAAAATTAAATACCAATGCGTTTGAAGGGAAATCCATGCAAAAACTTCATCAAGGAGTGTTGCCATGAAAAACTTTAGGGGCTGTTTGGAAAGCCACCCATGTAATTGGAAATCAGTGTAATTACACAAATTGGTCCGTGTTGACATTTATTTGACTCATTGTAATTATAAATTATGTTGTTTTCATGTGAATTGGTGTAATTGAAAAGTTATAATTACACTATGGATTCCAATGATGTAATTAAATCCGTGAGGCGGTTTTTCTATATATTGTAATCAATATTCCATATCCGGATTATCCACGTTTTTTTGTAATTACACCCTGTAATTCCACAGTTATTTTTTAGTTTCTTTCTTTTTGTTTTATTTTAATTTCTTTTCTTTTTTTAATTTATTTTTTCTATTATTTTAATTTATTTTTTATTTTTTTTTAAATATATTTTTCTTTTATATTATTTATCTTTCATTTCCTTTCTTCTCAATCCCAACCTTTACTTCTTGTGGTTCCATGTAATTGCTCGCATTTTTCTTTTTTATTTTATTTTATTAATTTAACACAACCATGTTATTATTGTAATTTCTGAAACTACACCTCTTAATATTAGAAAAAATGAGTCATTAACAAACTTGTCATAAAATGAGTGATGTTATTAAAGTAGAATTTCATTATGAATGAGGTTATAGACTTTTTTTTTTTTTCTTTTGAATTATATTTACTTAGTCATGTTGGAATTTACTTATGTAATGTTGGAATTTGAAATAAGAGTATTATGTTAAACTTTTTTTTTTGGATTTTGAATTTAGGTTATATTTTCGATTTTAATTTATAGTACTATTGACTAGTTATATCACATTGCATGTTGTTTATTTTTCACTTACAGTTGATAGATTTTTTTTTCAAACATTTGAATAATATTATGGCATTATATTTATAAATATTATTTGTTTTGTCAAACATCCCATCCATGATGTTCTAACAAAAAAATTCTGCTTTTAAGTTTTATAATAAATTAAAATTAAAATATTATTAATTTGAAAATATATATCAATTATTTTTTACAACATTAGTTACAAATATATGATTATTAATTAATATATTTTCAAGAAACAATGTGTTATTAAATAACTAATTTAATATCATTTATAAAGGCACATATTTTTCAATATTAATTTTAAATTTTTGATAATTAAATTTTATTTTTAAATTAAAACAAAGTGATTTTTAAAGCTAAAAAAGCTCGTGTAATTACACTTGTGCGCGCAAACAACAATACGCTTGTAATTACACTGTGATTATATTATGACAAACAAACAGGTCGTTGTAATTATAATACTGTATAATTACCTAGTAATTACACCAATTCCAATTACCAGGTGGCATTCCAAACAGACCCTTAAAGTTTGGTTAAATACTCCTTAAATTTGTCAAAAAATTTCATTTAAACACACAAATTAAAAAGGTACCTATTGAGCATTTAATATACATGGAGAATGTGCCTATTTAACGCCTAATTGACATTCTCTCAGAAGCCACAACGACGAAATGTGTGAGTCTCACACGTTGTAACATGACAAAAAGAATCAATATCTCCTCAAACTCTTTAATCTTTAAAATGTGTCTATTTAATACCTAATTGACAGAGTTCCCACAACAGTAAAGTGCGGGAGTCTCACACGTTAGTGACATGACAAAAGAAATAATCAATCTGTCCTCGAATTCTATAAAGCTGGTCACTGCAACATGGTCTTTAACTTTGAAATTATGAATCCGCGATTTTTGTAATTGACAAAAACAAAAAATGTGTGAGTCTTAAACCAAACTAATACCAAAACAAAAAAAAAAAGAGTTCAAGTAGGTTTCACGTTAGTGACTAATTTAGTGCGTGAAAGGATCAAACCGAAAATTAAGAGTTTGGCCTTTCACGCACGCAAATTTCTTAACTGCGAATGAGCCGAACATAATATTCTTCTGCCACTTTAGCATGCTGCTTAACTAAGTCTTCTTTGGCACTAACATTAACTAGAGCAGCTGATAACTTCTCTATCAACTTCTTTGGACTTTCCTTGGCTTCATGACCAATAATGACTTCCAATTGCCTCAAAATGCATTTTACATCGTATTAGCTAATATAATGATGAATTTTTAACCCAAACTTGATAGAGAAGGGATTCGAATGAATCCAGACGTTTTTGCTCAGATTATGTACTTGTATTAGAAAATCAATTAAATATATATAAATATTTAATTATAAATCTAGTAACTAAAACGAGTTGTACATTCGATAGCAAGTTGTTTCAAATCTCGATTCTGCCTCTGTTTGTATCAAATACAATTATTAAATTATGATTGAATAATAGTTCTAAAATGCAAAACAATAGTTCGCTTGCTTCTTCATTTCCATCTTGGTTGTCTGGTTGGGTTTATATATTAGAACTGTAGAGCATATTTCTAAGAGTAGTAACTAGAGAGAATTAATTACTCCATCCGTCTCAAATTATTTGTCGTGGTTATTAAAAATAGTTGTCTCAAATTATTTATCATTTTAGAAGTTCAAGACAAGATTAATTAATTTTTTCCCATTTTATCCTTAGTAGAGTTTTGTCATTAATGGAGATGACAAATTAATAGAGTAAACATTTAATGGAGAACGATTATAACTTAAACATAAATAAGGGTAAAGTAGTCAAAAACTCCTAGTACTAATTAATATTTATTAAGGAGCGTGTAAAATAAAAAAACGACAAATAATTTGACGGAGAGAGTACATTAATTAGATTATTAAAATAAAGACTAGTTATCAGTTCAAAATTTTGACCTTGTTGCAGTTTACCAAAGCGCTGTTTCTCTAATAAGAAAACTGATTTTGATTAGAAAAAGGTAAATCAGGTACAATAATTCAACCAGATAGACCCCAATCTTATCACCTATATGGCAAATGATGTTAGCTTCTGTCACATGCGTGGAGGCAAAAACGATAACTAGGAAAAAAAAAAAAAAGACTCAATGCTCTAAGTTCATCATGAAGCCAAGGAAAGTCCAAAGAAGTTGATAGAGAAGTTATCAGCTGTTCTAGTTAATGTTAGTGCAAAAGAAGACTTAGTTAAGCAGCATGCTAAAGTGGCAGAAGAATATTATGTTCGGCTCATTCACGCACAAATTTCGTGCGTGAAAGGCCAAACTCTTAATTTTTCCTTTCACGCACTAAATTAGCGCACTAATCCTACTGCTTTTTTTTTTTTTTTTTTTTTTTTTGTGTTAGTTTGGTTCAACCTTTTTTTTTTGTCCTACAAAAGTCGCGGATTCTTGAAATTATAGCTACTTACAAAAAATGTTGGTCATGAGTTATTCTTTCAGGTCAAAATAAGTGTACTTTACAGTTTTGGTACTGGGTACACACATTAAGAAAATTAGTTAATAACATTAATTATAAAAATTATTTGACTAATTAAGTTATCTTTTATCTCTCTTAAACTACTTCTAGTAGACATAAATTAAGCGAACATGGGAAAAGCTTTTTAGAGAGTTGTTTATATCATATTTTAGAGCATTGAAGAATTTGAAAAAGAATTAACGCCTTCCTCGTTTGTTAGAATGAGATCAGTTATTTCAACTTCAATCAGTTTGAAAAATATGTTTGTCGAATATTTCATAGTAATTAATGGTTTGCACTTACAAACTTCAACTTTTTTCGTAGTAAAATTCATATCTAGACACAATAACTTCAATTTAATACTCTTCTTCTCTTTTATTTTTAACTTCAACTAAATATTATCCCAGTGGGCCTAATTAAAATCTGAGACCATCTCATGAAAATGGACTCTTTGTTTGCACGCAACTTGAATGGAAGGATTTGGGGATAAAATTCGCTGCTGGGACCAGCATATTGCCTTGGGCACCAAGTTCTTTTTTGGACTTTAAATTAAAAAAGGACCAAGAATTAAGCTTATTTTATTTGAGCAAACACATGAATGATGGGTTTTTTTTTCTTTTCTTTCTTTTTGGGTTTGGATGTCGTGGACAGTGCGAGACTGCGAGGGGATGTGTATTCATTGATGTAAATTTTGGTAAAGCATCTTCTTTTTTTGCTTCTTGATTTTCAATTTGGTATTCGGTATCCGTATTGAGGTCTGATTAAATTTAGATTCGCATAAAAAAGTCGTATAGTGAAAATAAATCGCTCTCTATAAAAATAATTTCGACTCAGCACTTGAAGACAATACCTTTGATTTAGTTAAGGATAAACGACTTTGGCGAGGCATCGAGCCATTACGTCATTTTTTTCTTCTTTTTACTTTTTCTGTGAGTAACTAAATTATTTATCAACACTGACGTGGTTGTGCGTATCATTGTATTGGCATTCCGAAAGAAAAACAAAATCTAAACCCAGCTTTATTAAATTTCTAGAAATTTCTTTAGAGTTACGCCAAATGTACGCACATTAAAACAAAGTTTCATGACATATAAAAGTTAAAAACCTACCAACTCCAAGTGGAGAAAAACCTTTATTAGCTTTGGTAATCAAATCCGATTTCAAGTAGGAACAAAAACTTTAGTTTGGAATTTATAATAAAAAAACAGCTAGACGTGTCACATAGCTATAATTTAGTGCATCTTATCGAATACTATTAACCAAATAAAGAAGATAAACTTGGTTCATATTTTAACAATTGAAGCGAGTTAGTATGTTTTTTTAAGGATGTGCTAACCGCTAATTGAACACCAATGATGAACCGGAGGGAGTATCTGTTTTAACTTCTAAATAACTAAAATAAACTCATGAGAATTAAGAAAATCGTTTAAAGTGACAACACATAATCCAGGATGTATAATAAGCTTTGGCTTTTAATGACGACACTAGTTACACATAACGTGTGGGTTACCCAATCCTTAAACGCTGTTGCTGCCCTTAAATTTCGAAAATGTAATCTCTCTTCTTTTGTTTCCACTTCTTATTTAATACCCGCTTTGGGACAGTTTAAATTATAATTCGCAAAAAGTAAGGTAAATAATTCTCTCTCAAAGGCAACTTTATTCTGAAGACCTCGAATATGAAATTTCGGGACAAAAATACCGGAGAAATGATTTTTTGACCCTTTATAATTTTTTTAAATTTTATGACCCTTTTCCAAAAGATATTCATTTTTATATATAAGAGATATGAAAAGTCTATTTTTTTCTATTCAAATTATAAGAGCGTAATATATCTTATTTTCTAAAACAATACATGTCGTATTTATCCATCCACTACAACATTTGGTGACCTTTTCATGTGAACCGATTGACTAACTGAAATTATACATAAGAATTTCAGGATTTTCCCGTGACATTATTTTGAATAAAGATTAAAGACTTTTTTATTCTATTTTTCATTTGTCTAGATAAAAACTGACAGAAAGAAGAAATACATCAAAATTTGTACAATATACAAGTAATTTTCTTAAAAAAAGATTTCATCACAAACACATTAAATAAAGAAGAGAAAAAAGAAATAAAGCAATACAGTGGCTTAACAAACATTGCTAGCTAGAACAGAACTACAGGCCTCAGGTCTCATGATCACGGCGCGACACGGCGGAATCTGATGAGGGAGGAGTGGTGTTTGGATGAACTTTCTTGAATATTTTCCTGGAAAAGCAGTCACCCAAAGAAGAAGAAGCAGAAGATGTATTTTTGGGATTATGTTGCTTCTTAATTTCTGGACCTTCAGTATCCATTTTCTTCATCTTCTCCTTGAATTGTTTCTTCATCACATAAGCTTCCGCAAGATAAGCACTACCACTCGCCATCTTAATATTCTACAAGCTATAAGTGCCCTTGAAGATCGTTAGAAGGCTGAAAAATTAGAGAAATCTTTGAGGAAATTCAGAAGAGGAGTATTGTTAATGGGCTTTGAAATATGAAGAGAATAAAGGGTTTTTATAGAGCTTTATTTCGTGAGCTTGGGGGATACGTAAAGAGGGACCCAATTTTCCTAGTGTATGAAAGCAACATATGAATGTAGTGGGGCGGTCTTGAGTTTGAAGGTTGAGTAAACTTTGACTTGGCCCTCGTGTTAATTTCTTTTTTCTTTTTTCTTTTATTTTTGCTGAGAATAAATGAAAATTTTTGCCATCAACAATGGGCTTTCAAATATGAAGAGAAGAGAATAAAGGGTATTTATGGAGCTTTATTTCATAAGCTTGGGGGATACGTAAAGAGGGACCCAATTTTCCTAGTGTATGAAAGCAACATATGAATGTAGTGGGGGCGGGTCTTGAGTTTGAAGGTTAAGTAAACTTTGACTTGGCCCTCGTGTTAATTTCTTTTTTCTTTTTTCTTTCATTTTTTGTTGAGAATAAATGAAGAATTTTGCCGTCAACAATGACGATGTGACAAACAACAATAACATACTCATTAAAATCTCTCATCAACCTGGGGTGCAGGGAGGGGGCGTCCTTTACTCTCTTACCTTACGGGTAGGAAGGTTGTTTAGATAGACCCCCGCTCGAGGAGAGATGAAAAAGCATCAATAATAATAAATAGTAATGATAAGTGAAGGAGAGCGAATCCTGCATAGGTCACGGTTCGAGCGTTGAAACGACCTGTGCGTTAAAACGCGAGTAAGGTGCGTACGATAGTACCTCGTGTCCCATTTTCCCCGACCCCGAATGCTAGAATAAAAATACTAGAAAAATATGGAAATAATGTCGGACCAATAAGAAAGAAAGGTACTACTAATCCTACTACTAGCCTTCTACCCTAATCCTCAACCTTCACACCTTCCTATCTAGGGTCATGTCCTCCGTAAGATGAAGACTAGTCGTATCCTGCCTGATCACCTCTCCCATCACCTCTCCTTCCAATACCTCTCGTCCAACCCTTCCTCTACCTCTCGTCATCCTCCATCCGTCCCTCCTTTGACATGTTCGAACAATACATCCTCCCGCATCGCGCATCCGTGTCTCCAATTCATTTATGGCCATATCTCTCCTAGTCAACCCAAACATCCATCTCAACATCCCCATTTCCGCAACTTTCATCTTTTGAGCATGAGAGTTCTTGACTGGCCAACACTCCGCCCCATACATCATCGTCGGTCTCACCACTACTCTATAGAACTTACCTTTAAGTCTTGGTGGCACCTTCTTATCACACAAAACAACAGATGCGAGCCTCCATCTCAACCACTTTGCTCCAATACGATGTGTGACATCCTCATTAATCTCCCCATTACCTTGGATTGTAGCCCCAGATACTTGAAACTATCTCTCTTTGGGATGACTTGTGAATCGAGCCTCACTTCCACATCAGTGTCACTCATCACCGCACTAAACTTGCACTCCACGTACTTTGTTTTGGTTCGACTCAACCTGAAACCTTTCGACTCCAGGGGCTGTCTCCAAACCTCCAACCTAGTGTTCACTCTGCGCCGCGTCTATTAATGCAATATCATCCGCAACTAACGTGCACCATAACACCTTCCCTTGAATATGACTCGTCACGACATCCAACGCCAAGGCAAATAAAAATGGGCTAATAGCTGATCCCTGGTGCAATCCCATCATTTTACGGAAAGTGTCTCGAGTCTCCTCCCACTGTCCTTACCCGGGGTCTTTGCTCCATCATACATATCCTTGATCGCCCTAATGCAAGCTACCAACATCCTCTAGCGTCCAAACATCTCCATAGGACCTCTGTTGGGACTTTGTCGTACGCTTTCTCCAGGTCGATTAACACCATATGCAAATCCCTCTTCCTTTCCCTGTACTACTCTACCAATCTCTTCACAAGATATATAACTTTCGTATTCGATCGTCCGAGCATGAATCTGAACTGGTTCTCGGAAATAGACACCCTTTTCCATACCCTCAATTCCACCATCCTCTCCCAAACTTTCATGGTGTGGCGCCGTCAACAATGACGTGTCAAGGTATTTCCAAATCAAGAAGATTTTCTTTTTAATTTATATTATACTACTAATGGAAGATAATAATTTCCTGAGTGTAAAATGGATACATTGCATTAAAAACAAAGTTTCTACAAGCGAACTAAAGAAAAGCAAATTTGGAAGGTATTATTCAAAAAGTTCTGGTTCAATAAAATCATAAAAGTTTAACATTAAGGGGAGAAAATTAATTTAAATAAATCGAAATTAAAGTAGTGATTTCAGTTTGGTTGTATTTGCTAAGTTCGGCTATTTGCGGGTGTTAATTAGAAGTGGTCCATTTAGCAAAACAACGATCTTCAAGGAAAAAAACATTGGAATAATTACTTGATGTAGCTTCTTATAAGACCTATTTATTGATAATAACTACCCTTTTAGTTATTTATATTTAGTAACTAATTTACTTTTCTAATTTACCATCCATAGCTATATCAGTAACTACACACATACATGGTTAAACAAATCTCTTAATAATAGGCATTGACTATTATTAAAATTGGTTCCATAATTTTAGCTTCCTTTTCCTTCTTCGACCATGATTCTCCTTCTCTCTTCCCTTAATTTCCTTCTTCAACCATGTTCCGTTTTCTTCTTCCACTAAATCCTAAACCCTAACTTCTTCTCAACTATGGCTATCATTGTTAACTTCTTCTTTTCCACTAAACCCTAAACCCTAACTTCTTCTCAACAACGTATTTTGTTGTATGTATTTGTGTATTTGAAATAATGATCAACTGCGAATAAAATACGCAGTCATTTAAATTCGTTTATGAATGTTGCTATGTATTTGTGTATTTGAACCAGTGATGCATGTTTTTGTGTATTTGAACCAATGAGTGACGTATTTCATTTGTATGTATTTGTGTATTTGAAATAGTGATGAATTGCGAATCAAATACACAGTCATTTAAATTCGTTTATGAATATTTGAATGAATTTGTGTATTTGAATTTTTCAATAAAAACTTAAATACTATTGTTTTTTAAGTGTTTTGAAGTTACAAATCATGTATTTTTCGAATTACCGGTTGAATGATCGTAGTCTCAGTTTTTGTGTTTCCTTCTATTATTAATGTTTTTGAATTTTGAATTTAGTTAAAAAAAGAAGGGAAGAGAGAAGGAAAATCATGGTTGGAGAAAGAAATGGATTCTAAAATTATGGAACAAAATTTACCTTACCAAAAAAAGGGAAGAGAGAAAGATATTAAAAAAAGATATTAATCTGTCTATTAATAAACACCACCGTTAATGCCTAAATTTAAGGGATCTGGTTATTGTTTACAGATTAGTTACGTATTTGAAGACATTCGAATTAGGGGTGGGTGTTTGGGCCATCGGATTGGATATGAAATTTTCGGTTTGGATATTTGGTTTTCGGATTGAAGAAATTACAATCCAAATCCAATCCAAATAAGTTCGGATTGGATTGGATATTTTAAGTTCGGTTTCCGATTATTCGGTTTGGATATTTCGGAGTTTCGGATTTGACTCTTGAGACTTAAGACAAACTTATTAGGAACAAAATTCATGAGTTAGTTCCACAGAGGTAAATCTAAATCTCAATTGCTCAGTAAAAAAAAAAAGCCTTCCAGTTCAAATTAGGATTACCAAATCTAAGTCATGTCCAACATAGTAAATCCATACCAAATAAAAACATTCTGGAAAAGTGGAAATGAACAAAATAAAATCTAAGTAGTCATCTGGAAAAATAAGAAAGAACTCTGCTGTGGGTGACACTAACGTGAGACTTTTGAGACTTGAGAAGTAAGAAAACCCTATATTATACTCCATCCGTCCCAATTTATGTGATATAGTTTGACTGGGCACGGAATTTAAGAAATAAAGGAAGACTTTTGAAATTTAAGAAATAAAGGCCCGAACCGGGCAGACTTTTACAAGAATCTTGTAGTCTCGTCGCAAAATATATCAAAGAAGCCAAAGATATTATATACAAACGCAAGTGGTTATAGATCATCTCACACAACTCCGAATGTAAAGAATAAGCGTAAAAGATATAGTTTATATAGTTAAATTGTTATAGTCAAATAAGAAAATGTATCTTTTTTTGGGACGGAAAGCATGAAATACGATAATGATCAGGATCATAATCGAAACAAGAAGTACGTAAGTACAATATGTAAAATACCAAAATATTTAGTTTCGAAACACAAATCATGGTAGTAATTGATTTAGTAGATAACACATCATATTGTATCTCCATATCCCATAACACATCATTTTAACACATCATAACACCGTATAAATGGAACCCGACCCTATAGTAAGGGGACTCGGTGAACCGTAACACATCATACCCCGAGTATAGCATAGTGCGCACGACAACATAACTTTGAACGATGTATCTAGACTTATTATGCATAAAAATCATCATTATAGACATATGATATAGTTAAGGTTAGATATAAGGTAACATAGAAAATTTGGATTTTCGGAGATATCATTAAACTCCATCCGAGAAAGTTACGGTCTAAATCCAAGAACAAAATATCCATTTGAAATCCAATCATATAAAAACAAATCCATAAGAGTTTTAAAAATAAAATCGATACAAGCTCTCTGATCTTAAGAATCAATCCATAATCCAAACCAAATATTTAAAAAACCTAAGTTCGGATCTACAATAACGTCATTAAATACCAAACATTAGCTATAGGATTTTAGGAATTCAATCCCAAGTTAGCACTTAATTCTACGTAAATTGGGCAATTTCCCAACAACCCCGAGAATTCAATTCAAATACAACGAGTCCATCAATATCATAAACGCATTCTAACATTAAATAAATAATTCAACAACATTCCATTATATTCGTAACTACATACATTCAAAACATCCATAACAAATACTAATGGTAAGAACCTATAATAAGGTAGTTCAAAACAACCCAACCAACACTCCATTCTACGAAACCATCCCAAACCCCAAGTTTACATGAATTAATAAATTCTAAAACGTGATATTTTAAAATGATTCCAAATCAGTAGCAAGGGATAATAACACTATTTGAATCTTTACACAAAGTTATTGAGGAAATTCTAACCACCCCAACCTGATCCTTTCATCCATTTCAACACACTTGACTACAAACATGCTAATATATTTATTAAACAAGGGTTCCATGGTCAACATGATTCATTTCTACATAGTACAACATATACAAACCACCCATAACACATGTATGATTAAATAAAGGTCTTGGTTTTGTTTGTTCCAAACTCATTATATGACCCTCCAATTGGTTGAATTGTTGAGAAAATATTTTTTTTGATGAAGATTTTTGGACCTCAATTTTTGGTAATGGCCGAATGACTTTTTGGTTTTCTACAAGGTTCTAATGAAGATGAAGAATATATTTGACTTAGTCATCTTTTATTCATATATGAAGAATCCATGGATACACCTAACCACTTGGCCCTTGTAATTCATGAGTTAATAACTTTTAAATAAAAAAAAAAATAAAATCATAAGCACTTAGCAAAATCAAAAGTCTTATAGTCTTGTCCCTAACTTATCATGGTTAACTCGGATTGTCCCAATGTACAAAATACGGGATATAACAATAAGCCAAAGATATTTGTGTGGTTATAGATCATCTCGTTAAGCGTAAAAGATATAGTTTAAAGTTAAATTGTTGTCAAATAAGAAAATCTACTTTTTTGCTCAATAAATTGGGACGAGGTTGTTTGATTTGGCCAACTTAATATTTTAAAAATCTTACCTTTAGAAACTAAACTCAATTATAGTTAAGTTTAGATATAAGGTATAAAAAATTTGGATTTTAAAACTCCGTAATACTAAATCCATATGTGTCCATTTTTAAAAATAAAATCCGAAGTCCAATCCATAATCCAAATATCCAAACCAAATATTTAAAAAGTTCGGATTTCGGTTTGGATTTTGGGTTGGCCCAAACTGCGCCCACCCCTAATTCAAATACACGAGTCCAAATACATAAACTAATGAAATGGTAGGTACATATCGTAATATTGAAAAGGATAACTACTAATGGTAAGAACCTATAATAAGGTAGTTATTTCTGTACGTTTACCAAAAAACATTCTAAAACGTGATATTTTATGATTAGTAGCAAGGGATAATAACATTTTTGAATCTTTAGTATTGAGGAAATTCTAATTGTGATCCTTCCGGTATTTGACTCAATATATTTATTAAAATAATTGCACTTATTAAAAAAGGTAAACTCATTGTATGAACTCGCCTTTGTTGAAAAGCAAAAATAAGACTTTTGGCACCATAAATTTGACCTATTAACCTTCAATTAATTATAATGTGTGCTTTTAGTCCATTTATGTAGGAAACATGTTGTATTTAGATGATTTTTAGAAGTACATTCCCCTCAAATATGGAATAATGATACACGTTTAACATAACACATGAGTAATTAATCAAATGATGAAACGATTAATACTTCAGGAAATTTGTGATCATAAACAAGCAAAATGATCAAAAATGCATATTCCAAATATAATTAAGGGTTAAATGTGCTTAGTCAGATATCATAAGAATTAAAATTTAAAAAATTCAATAATTAAGGGATTCAAAAGTGTTATTAACCCAAATAGTAAACAAAATTTACGGAACTTTTTTGAGTTTGATTCTGATGTTATAGTTGACCAGTAGGTAAAACTACTTTTAAAAGTTGTTAGGTAACAATACTTGTCAAAGCACTCTATTATTTTGGTCTATATATGTGATCCTTCTATTTTTAGGTATCACTTAAGTCACAATTTCATGAATTTTTCATGCGAAGTTCAATATAAGGCCAAATAAAGGGTCATTAATTAATGGAGAACTGGTTTGATTTGCATGCAAGAGATCAATTGTGATAAATTTTAATGGTTGAAAATCATTTACCCTTCCCAACTTTGCTTTACAAATCAAATTATCCCCTAACCTATGCAATGTCTTTTCTGCCCTTGATATTTTAATTTCTCCATATAAATATGTGAGAACATAGAAGCCTTGCTGCACCCAAAACAGAGAACACGGGTCTTCCGCGGATTCATCGTCAAAGAAACAGAAGAATGTGCAGATGTGTAAATTACCGGAGTTGCAGAAAGGAAGAAACCGAAGAAAGAGTCGCCGGAGCTGAAAGTCATATCAGTCAGTTGCCGGACTTTCTTCTCCTTCAAATTCTCTCTTTTGCCAACAAAGTATGCCTTGACAACATGTGTTCTTTCAGAAAGGTTGAAGTATATATGGCCTTGTTTACGGAGGATTCAGTTAGATGCTTTTGGACTTGTGGAATATAGTAAACGGTGCTTTATTCTCTTTTTACCGAACCGAACCGTTTCCTTTGTTTAGCGGGAAAATGTGTTTCCTTTGGCTTTTCCATAAAATATTATAATTAGTGTTTATATATAAATTTAAAAAAGGAGAAAAAAGATAAATAGGTTTTTTGGCTTTTAGGAATGAGCGTCGCGCCTTTTTTACTTCTATATATATATATATATATATATATATATATATATATATATATATATATATATATATATAGATTGACATTCTCTCGCAACAACAAAGTGCGGGAGTCTCGCACGTTGTTACATGGCAAGACCAATCTCTCCTTGAATTCTATATTAATGTGGTCACTGCAACATGGTCTTTAACTTTGACAAAAAAAAACCTTGGTCATGAGTTATTCTTTTTAATTCGAAGTAAGTGTACGTTAAGGTTATATTATTGGGTTCACACGTTAAGAGAAATAACTAACAACATTAATTATAAAAGTTGATAAAGTAAGTTATCTTTTAAGTCTTATCGCTATTCGAACTCTTTAATTTACTTCTAGTAGAAAAAGTTTAAATTAGATAAACATGGGAAAACTTTTTAGAGAGTTATATCATTTATTAGAGCATGGAAGAATTTGAAAAAAATAAATTGGAAAAAGATATAATTAATGACTTCCTAATTTGTTAGAATGACATCATTTATGTTTTGGACCATATTTGAAAGGCTAATTAATGTTTGGTTCACAATTTAGTCAAATGTTTCAACTTCAATTACTGTTTTCGTCTCAAATTATTTGTCGTGGTTATTAAAAATAGTTGTATAAAATTATTTATCGTTTTAGAAGTTCAAGGCAAAATTTATTAGTTTTTCCCATTTTACCCTTAGTAAAATTTTGTCATTAATGAAGATGATACATAAATATAGTAAACATTTAATAGAGATTAGATTATAACTTAGACATAAATAAGGGTGAATTAGTCAAAAAACCCTCATAATCAGTATTTCTTAAGAGTCGTGTAAAACACAAAAAGCTACAAATAATTTGAGACGGATAGAATAGTTTGAAATTGGTCTTTGGAATCTTTCAAGTAGAATAATGATTTTCACTTGTAAACTTTAACTTTTTTCACCGTAAAATTCATATCCAAACATGATAACTTCAACTTCAGATACTTTTCTTTTATATATACTTTCAATCAAATATTTACCAAAGCCTACTTAAAAAATCTGAATCCATCTCATGATAATGGGCTCTTTGTCTGCACGCAAATTGAATGGAAGGATTTGGGGATAAATTCGCTGCTGGGACCAGCACGTTTCCTTGGGCACCAAGGTCATTTTTTGGACTTTGAATTAAAAAAGGACCAAAATTAAGCTTGTTTTATTAGAGCAAACACATGCATGATGGCTTTTTTCTTTGGGTTTGAATGTTGGGGACAGTGTGATGGGATGTGTGCTCATTGATGTAAATTTTGGCAGCGCATTTTTTTTTTTTAATTTCTTTCATTTCTACTTGGTGTTCGATATCCGCATGTCTTATTAGATAGAAATAATTAATTCCTAATAAAAATTAATTTTATACTAAGAGCTCGAATTCGAGGCCTTTAATTTGATTAAGGATAAAAGACTTTGGCAAGGCATCTATCCTTCTCTTTTTTTTTTTCTTTTTACTTTTTGTACGAGTAACTAATTTCTTTGTTAAAAATGACGTGATTGTGCGTATTATTGTATTGGAGTTACGCCAAACGTGCGTACATTAAACAAAGTTTTGTGGGATAAAAGTTAAAACCTACCAACTCCAAGTGCAGAAAAACCTTAATTAGCTTTGGTAATCAAAACCGATTCAATCATGGGAAAAATGTTAGTTTGTAATTTATAATTAAAAAATAGCTATATTATCCAATAATTTAGAGCACCTTATCGAATGTATATTATATTAACCAATCAAAGAAGATAAACTTGGCTCATCTTTTAACCATTGCGTTAATTAAGTATACATGGCGAGGAAAAAAATCAGGTATACGTCGGAATCAGGATTATTGTTTCAACTTGACCTCTTGACTACAAGCTACCTATTGTGACGCAATGTTAAGCAATCAGTATATATAGACTATAATAATTATATAATACAATTAAAAAAAGTTCCATCAATTACTTTGGCCAAATGGAAAAAGTTTTAAGTGTAGTAGCGACGACTTTTTTTATTATTGGGTATTATTATAACCATATTGAAGTCTATCCTATAATCATAAAAGTTTAGCTTTAACAAATGTCTGTTTTAGATTTGAAATACCCAAAAATAAACTCTAGGAATGAAGAGAACCGTTTAAAGTGACAACACATAATCCACGACGTAAATCTGTGGGCACCCACTTCTCGAACGTTATTGGAGGACCCAAAAAAAAAATCTTTTGAATCAAAATACCCCAATAAAAAAAAGTGACAAAAGTACCTTTAATGTAGTAATTTACTGCGTTAAAGGACTTAACAGTAACAGCGCGATTAAGTCCTTTTTAATGCGAGAAATATCGCGCTAAAGGGCCCGCGATAAAAAAAAAAAAAAAAATCTATAACGCAGTAAAATACTACGTTATAGAAACAGTAAAAAAAAATAAAAATTTGAGCAACTTTATTTTTTGCAACACTTAGTGTTTCTTTTCATACTTTGACCAACGATCAGTCGTATGTCAAGACTCCGAAACGTCAATATTTTATATAGAACCTGATATTTTTTTCTACGTACAATAATGTAGGCTCAATACATCAAGGATACGTAAACGTTCGGATCTTCATTTTAGGGGTTGAAAAGGTGCTTTCGAAGTAAATTTTGTTTGAAAACTTTATATTTAAGTGTATTTTAGTCAACTTTATATGTCGAGAAAATTAGTCAGCTTTATTTTGAAAAAATGAAACCACAAAAGTGAAATTAACATTCATAGATACATTGCCTCGAGATTTTTCCGTTGAAATTTATTGCGTATCATCATATTATAACTAAAGAAAACTAAAAACTTCAAGCCAATTTGGGGGAAAATTGAAATTGAATAGGATAACAGGTATTTTTTTTTTAAATCGGCTCGGCCAAACCGCCTTGTGGCGGTTTGTTCGCATAGATCTCGAAAAAATACGCAAGATAAAAAAAAAACCACGTAAAACGGACATCCCAGCGCAAAGTTATGACCATCTAAAGTTTGACCACTTTACAACTAATTTTTCACCTTATATTTTTTAGAATTAGATTTATATTCAAATTAAAGTTATGTCTTGATTAAAAAATAGCACGTTTAAATCAAAACCTTAAAAAATAAAACACTTAAACCTAAAGTTTCCAAACAAAACTTACTTCGGGTGCCTTTTTAACCCCTAAAACGACGATCCGAACGTTTACATATCCATGATGTATTGAGCCTACATTATAGTACGCAGAAAAAAATATCAGGTTCTATATAAAATATTGATGTTTTGGAAATTTGATACACGACTAATCGTTGGTCAAAGTATGGAAAAAACACTAAGTGTTGCAAAGAAAAGATTTATTAAAATAAGATGTTGCGATCTTTTTATGAAAAAAACACTAAGTGTTCCTTAAGTGTGTTATTTTTTAATGCGTAACTTTATTTCGAATATATTGCACAAAAAAAAAATCGCGTAAATCCGACGTCCGAGCACAAAAAATCGCGTATATTCGAAATAAAGTTACACTTTAAAAAATAACACACTTAAATCTAAACCCTAAAAATAAAAAACTTTAAGCTAATGACAACAACTCTTCAAACAAAAATGGACGTCATGTATATAAACACTTAAACCTAAAGTTTTCAAACAAAACTTACTTCGGCACCTTTTCAACCCCTAAAATGACGATCCGAACGCTTTACGTATCCTTTATGTATTAAGCTGCATTATTGTACGCGAAAAAAAAATATCGGGTTCTATATTAAATGTTGACGTTTCGGAGTCTTGACACACGACTAATCGTTGGTCAAAGTATGAAAAAAAATACTAAGTGTTGCAAAAAATAAAATTGGCCAATTTTTTTTTTTTACTGTTTCTATAACGCAGTATTTTACTGCGTTATAGAATATTTTTTTTTCTTGGGCACCTTTAGCGCGATTTTATGCGTTAAAGGACTTTTTGGTTCAACGTTACGGGTCCTTTTGGTTCCGGAAATTCTTGTGTTAAAGTGTAATCTTTATCTCTTTTTTTTTTATTTTTGGTTCAAAAGGTTTTTTTTGGGTCATTTTAGTTCCGGACTGCCCTTGTATTTCGGAAGTGTAATCTTTCTCTTTTTTCTCTTTTAGGATCATAATTTCTAATTCGTCCCAGAAAGTCTTTAATTGGGATAAATAGTTTTATATCAAAGGTAATTTTATTCTCAAGACAGAAGTTTTCGGACATGAATATTTACCCACCCCACTGTAACATTGTGATTGTAAATTTTTCATGTGAACCCCGATACTATCTAATATGCGATAAACATAAGAACTTCGGGATTTCCCGTATCATTATTTTGAATAATGACCTGTTTCTTTCTTTTTCTCATTTGTTTACATATAAAAATAAAAAACCGACAGACGGAAGAAACGTATCAAAATATGTAATGTACAGGTAAATTCTTTAAACATATTTTATCATGAACATTCATCATATCAGTCTCGTTGAATTCCAAACACATCAAATAAAGAAGAAAAAAAGCAATACAGTGGCGCTTAAAATCATTCCTAACTACCTAAGACAACTACCAGCAACTGTCAGGTCTCATGATCACGGTGCGACACCACCGAATCCGTTGACGGATGAGGGTTAGTGTTTGGATGAACTTTCTTGAATATTTTCATGGAAAAGCAACCACCCGAAGAAGAAGAAGAAGAAGAAGATGTATTTTTGGGATTATGTTGCTTCTTAATTTCAGCACCTTCAGCATCCATTTTCATCATCTTCTCCTTGAATTGTTTCTTCATCACATAGGCTTCCGCAAGATAAGCACTAGCACTCGCCATCTTAATATTCTACTAGCTAAGTGCGCTTGAAGATCGTTAAAAGGCTGAAAATTCTGGAGAAATCTTTGAGGAACTTAAGAAGAGGAGTATTATCAATGGGGTTTGAAATATGAAGAGACTAATAAAGGGTATTTATAGAATTTCATAAGCTTGGGGGATACGTAAAGAGTAATCTAATTCTCCGAGTGGCGTATGAAAGCAACAGGTGAATGTGTGTGGGTCGAGGGTCTTGACTTTGAAGGTTAAGTAAACTACTTGGCCTTGGTGTTAGTTTCTTTTTAATTCTGGCCGTCAACAATGACGTGTGAATGTATTTCCAAAACAAGAAGATTTTTCTTTTTAATTTTATATTATGCTCATGGGAGATAATAATTTCCTGAGTGTAAATTAAAAACATAGTTTCTACAAGCGAACGAAAGATCAGCAAATTTGGAAGGTACTATTCAAGAAGTTCTGGTTAAATAAAATCATAAAAGTTTAACATTAAGGGGCGAAAATTAATTTAAATAAATCGAAAGTAGTGAGTTCAGTTTGGTTTTATTTGCTAAGTAGTGATCTCATTTTCGGCTATTAACGCTTGTTAATTAGAAGTGGTCCACTTAGCAAAACAACAACCTAAAAGGAAGAAAAGGAACATTCTAAAACGTGATATTTTATGATTAGTAGTAAGGGATAATACCACTTTTGATTCTTCAGTTGTGGATAAATTCTGATTTTGATCTTTTTGATATATGACTCAATATATTTATTAATAAGGGTTGCGGTCGATTACTAATACTCCCTCATTAATTAAATAGAGATCTTGCGTTCAAGCTTGGTTATGAATTCACCTTTGTTGGAGAGCGCTTTACCCCACAATAGTACTTTCTAGTGGGGATTCGGATAAATCCGGCACAGTTTATATACCGAACACCTAGGGAAACTAAAAAAAAGACTTAGCACATTTAACCTTGAATTAATTAAAATGTTTGCTTTTGGTCCCTTTATGTAGGAAATGTGTTATATGTAGACGATTTTTAGAAATATATTACCCTCAAATATGGAGTAACATTTCACATTTAACATAATACATGAATAATTAATTAAATGATGAAACATTTAATACTAGTACTTCAAGAATTTGGTGATCATGCACAAGCAAAATGATCAAAACAATTCATATTCCAAATATAATTGAAGGTTAAATGTGCTTAGTCAGATATAATAAGGACTAAAATTAAAATAAATTCAATAATCAACGACCAAAAATGCTATTGACGCTGATAGTAAACAAACTTTACCAAACTTTTTTGAGTTTGATTCTGATCTTATAGTCGATCGAACAGTAGGTAAAACTACTTTTCAAGAGTTTTTAGGTGACACTCCTTGTCAAAGCACTCTATTATTTTGGTCTACATGATCCTTCTATATTTAGGTATCACTTCGTCACAATTTCATGAATTTGTCATCCGAAGTTCAATAAAAGGCCAAATAAAAGGTCGTTAATGGAGAACTGGTTTGATTTGCAAGAGAATTGTTATATAAATTTTAATAGGTCATGCACGCATTTTCTTCCTTGTAAATTGTAATGAGTTTCCTTAGATCTCCTTTCTTGGTCAGGATATGTTAGAGATATTATTTGGCATGTTGATCATGAATATAATTATCCAATTGACAGGGAAATATAAAATTTAAAGATACAATTGCCTTCTGCAAAGAATTGTTAATTTGGATATGAAAGAAGAATGGCTTACATTTGCATTGGTTTGAGTACAGAAAGGAATCGAAATGCATCTACCAGATATCACAATAAATATTTTTCACTTTTTCCTTGCCCGGAAGATAATATTTGTTTTTTATAGAAAATTTGTTACATATATTTAAAAACTGAAAAATATAATGATTTTAAAGAAGTAAAGAACGAAGACAAAAGTTGATAATGTAAGAGTAAAATAAGCATTTGGAAAAGTCAATTAGGATAAAGGGAAGATAATATCTATTGTTCAAAATTGAGGGAGCAGTTTGATTTTTAAAGCAAAATTAAGAGTGGAAACGATTTTCGCTCATTCCAAATTCCAACTAATGCGAAATTGGTAGTAAAAACACTTTTTTTTACCAATATAATTTTCTTGATTCTTAGTAATTCGGAAAGAGCAAAAATATTAAAGAATGGATTGCAACTTGAATAAGCTCATTAATATAGTGCTGAAATTTCTGATATTTATTACTCATAAGAACTAATTAGCAGTATTTCTATTTAGTACTTGTGTAGTATTTTTTATCTCGTTTTTGTTGTTACATGTTGCTTCTTGGTTGTGTCCATTTTGCCACTTTACTGCCGTTATTTTTCTTTTCTAGCCTGTCTTGATGTCCTGTTTTAGTTGCTTTTCACCGTGCTATTGTTGTTGCCATTTTTTTTTTTTTTTTTGGCAAACAAGCTTCGATTTTTTTTTTTGGTAAGCGGGTCATTTAAATAATCTCTACGTATCTTACAAAGATAGGGATAAGGGTCCGATTACATCGTACCCTCTCCGAGACCACATTGGATTCTGTATGGTATATTGTTGTTGTTATTATTACTCATAAGAACCAAAGAATGAATGAAAGGCTGCAAAAGCAAATTACATCAAGATCATTACTTAATTAATCAAATTCCACATACACGAGAGAGAAAAATTAAAAAAATAATGAATTTTGTCTTGTAAATTATGAATATTGACTCGAACTCGACTCAAAAAAATTAACTCATGTAATTAAGTGAATTTTGTCCGTGATGAGATAACAATTTGTTTTCTCCGTCAATGAGGGACTCTCGAAAATATCTAGCTAGAAGCTAGAACGTCAGTGTTTCTCGAATTTATTGCAGAATTCGAGGAGTGAGAAGTGAAGGGATGTACTTTCTTGAACATCTTAGTGGGTTACCATAAGAAGACTTTTTCAACTGATTCTCCTTGTGAAGCTTTGTCATGGCATATATATATACAACATGACAGTGGCGGACCCAGGATTTTCACTAAGCGGGTTCAATATATGAAAAAAATAGAGTGGACAAAAACATTCAAATGGGAGGTAGAGATATTATTTTGCGGTAGACCCTCGGCACAAGGACAAGCAATTCAAATCAATACAAAAAAAAAAAAGAAACAACGGAAGCGAATAAGTCATGATAGAGCAATCTAAAAAGATGTGTGCAGTTCACCAAGTTGTATTATATTTTCACATAACAAACTCCATCAAGGACTAAAAAAGTAAAAATGACATACCATTCTAGTAAAGCTTATGACGACAGAGACTCTTCCTTCCTTGTTTGTCCATCGAAATAGGATGCCTCCATTGTAGTTGAAACGGTGCTTTGGCGCACGATCATTAGTTGGAGCCTTTTCCTGGTTGAGAGTAGTCCGAGAATTGTTAGCGAGCTCTCCACTTCCAAAACAGAGGCCTATAGAAAGTTACGAAATTCCAAATTCTTGACCATAAGATTGCTAGTAGCACCAAAATAAAGTTTGATTAATTAAAATATATTATTACAATTGTATTCTACTGAGTTTTCATTTTTGAAACCTATTCATAATACTCTCATCAGAAACGGTCTTAAATATATTTTTTTCTACATAAGGCACCATACAACCGCTCATGAAGTCGTCATCCATTCGATTTCGCAATTCACTCTTTATCAACTTCATAGCCGAAAAAGCTCTTTCAACTGTAGCGGTGGCGACCGGTAGGAGCAATGCAAATTTTACAAGGCGAAACACAAGGGATAATTTAAATGTTTCTTTGCCTTAACTAGCTCTTTAGAAAGATCACCAAATCCTTTCAGTTGGAGAACCTTTCATCAACATCACGGACATCAACAATATAAGTCTCGAAGCGATTTTTTAAGAGTAACCATTATATCTTCACCAAAATCATCAGGATATAATTCAGCCATTCTCAATATTTTATTGATGTCAAAACTAGAAAATGAGTCAACTGGATTCAAGCAAGCAACTCCAATAAGCAAATCCTTCTCTCCTCATTAAAACGATCATTGAGTTCTTGAAGTTGCCAATCAATAATCTTAAAAAATATATCGACATGATAGTGATGTGAGAAAGTATGCTCCGCAACTTTACGTCGAGATCTTCCAAAATTAATATAGAACTCATCAAAATTAGGTATCAAAATATCATACTTGACACAAAATGCGGACACATTCTCGATAAGTGGATCCCATCCTTCCTCTCTCAGATCTTGCAATCGTTTCTTCGCCACTTTAACAAGTAACATGGCATTTGCAATATCTTGTTCTTTCTTTTGTAAGGATTCATTAAGCTCATTTGTAATCGCCAAAATATCTCTCATTAAGTGCAATATGAAAGCAATTTCAAATGTTTGACAAACTCTAAGATATCCTGTTGCCTTACAACTATCTTCAACACATTCGGAATCAACAACAATAGTATCAAGAACATCAGTAATAGAGCCAAACATACTAATGAAGTTCTTAAATGATTTGTAGTGTGAACCCCAACGAGCATCGGCGGCCTCTAGCAAGACCAAGCTCTGATTCAAGCCCTTACCGCTTCAACCTCGCCCATATCTAGTGCCTCTTGAACTTTTTTAACGCTTGAGATTCTCGAAGTTCATCCATGCGTTTAAAAGAACCTCCCACTACATTTAAGACATTAGAAACCAACAATACAAGTTCTCCAACCCAAGACATTTTTTAGATACCCGACAAGAGTCAATTGAAGTTGATGAGCAAAACAATGAATCGCATGAGCTGATCTACTTTCCTGTTGAATTAAAATTTTAAGGCCACTTAGACGCCCTTGCATATTGCTTGCTCCATCATAGCATTGTCCACGTATATTAGATAAACTCAAAGAATGTTGAGCAAGGTAGTTAACAATTGCTTCTTTTAAACATAGAGCACTAGTATTACGAACATGAACAATCCCAATAAAGCGTTCCACCACAGATCCCCATCTATCAACATATCGCAAAACAATTGCCATTTGCTCCTTACGTGACACATCACAAGATTCGTCAACTAGCAATGAGAAATAGTCACCATTTAGGTCCTCCATAATAGCTTTAATTGTTTCCAACTTACATGCGGTGATAATATCTTTTTGAATTTTATGAGAAGTCAACTGATTGTTTTTTGAGCCTTCTTCAACACAAGATCACTAATTTTATCACACCGCTTCGCATACCATGAAAGAATTTCAAGAAAGTTACCTTTGTTTAATGATGATTCATCTTCACGATGTCCACGAAATGCCAATCCTTGATTCAAGAGGAGTCTCACCACCTCAATTGAAGCCTTTAAACGAATTTTGTGCTCAAGCTTAGCTTTATTATCCGGCTTTACAAATGCAACTTGAATTGACTGTTCTTGTCGCATTAGATCTTCACACTTCTTCTTTGCCTGGTTGTGATCACTGTTCAACTCACCAACGTGCGTATCTAATCTTTTCTTTTTGTGCCAACTCTTGAACCCTATACTTGAAAATGCTTCGCCTCCACCTTGATGAATGCTTTCATCTTTAAATAAATAACAACACAAACAATAAGCAGCATCTTCTACCACACTATACTCCAACCAATCATGGTATTTTTTATACCATTTACGATTAAAACGACGTTTATATCCGTAAAAATCTGTTTGAGGAAACCTAGGAAGTCGAGGTTGATGAGGACCCCTTTGGATATATGCTCGTCTAATCTCATCACGTTCATCTGGATGATAGTCCAGAATGGGTATTCTTTTATTTGGATCCGCTGGTAGAGAATCCAAATCTACTCCTTGCTTTTGTTTTTTAGTAGAATGATGATTTTCTTCTAACTGGTTCAAGTTTTCTTCCACACGAGGAACATTTTGAGCGGATGAACTTGGTTGTGGAAACTTGGACGATACCGTAGAGAAATATCTCTTCATTGGACTTTGAAACTGGATTACAAAATTAAAATTCTAATTAGAAGTTAGAACAATAATATAATAGAATAGAGAGAGCAAAGCAACAAAAAAGCTAAGACATAGGAAAAAGGTTCATTATCATTAACTCTTCTATTCTATTATAGAGTTTTATTGTAACTGTAGAAAAAATGGCTTCATGCTTGAGAACTATTTTATTATGAAAACTTTGTTTTCATTCTACCTATTCCTTCCATTACATGCTTATATTTAGCATCCAAAATCCCAAAATCAATTTTCTTCAATTTTAAGTGGTAGGGTTTTTCTCAAGTGAAGAAATAAAAAACAGCCACAATAATTTTATTTATATGGACGTACAGAGTAAAGGACAAAGAGGCGAACTTGATCGATGCTTGGTGTTGTGTTGATGCAGGAGCCGAACTTGATGATGAAATTTGCTTCAGCTGAGACTTGAGAGAGACGAGTGGGGAGTTTGAGATTGGGGATTTCACTTTTCATTACCCTTTTAGATTGGGATTTGGGTCCTTTTTGTATTTTAATTCTATTATATTAGAAATTGAAAAAAAAAAAAAAAAAGGGAAAAGGGAGTAAGGGACGAATGCTGCTGTGCTCAGTGGTTATGACATAATATTATTACTTGTGTGGTTAAATTAGCACAGTAGGTAATGACTTATAATATTACTTGTGTGGTGAAATTTTAATTTTAAATGACTAAAAGAAAAAACAGATCGCTGATTTGTTGTAGATGGGTTTCGAACTCGCGACCATCCAGAAACTTTTGAACCCACTTGCCACTGCGCTGAGCATTGCAGTTGGGTAAAGTGGAGTCAAATATTAAATATATCATTCTATTTTTTCAAAAACTGAATAAATATACATATATATACACTGTAATTTTTTGACAAGTGGGTTCATATGAATCCACTTGAGACCATGTGGGTCCGCCCCTGCAATACGAAGGTTGTAGGCTTGCTTGATGTATCCATTTTTTAGTTCTCTAAAATACTCCTCCAGTTTATTGTACTAACACATTAATAAGTGGGTATTTTGGTCTTTTCACGAAAAAAAAGTTGAATTCAGCTCCTACGGTCTTTCATTTGGTTTCCCTTTCATTAGTATTTCAGATTTTAGCAAAAATATGGAAGAAACTTATAATGGAGATGATTATGATTCATGAATATTGTTATGGTATTTAACTATTTATACACAAGAAAGGGAATGAGCTAAGAAATTTCCTGGCATTGCTTAATTCATTAGGTTTGGCTGCTTTTGTTGAATGTTTGGTAGATGCTATGTTCATTGCTCTGTTTGACAACCTTGGACCCAAAGTAAAACTAATTGACCTAATAAGATTTCTTGTGGCCAAAGGCTCCATTGCCATTCTCTTTCCTAAGTCCATCGAGTGGTGGGGTTAGAATTGGATAATTAGAGATCTATTTTAATTTCTTTTCGATTTTTAGCAAATTAAAGAGCACATTTGATCAATTTGTTGCTTTGTTTAAAAATATATTCTGCCTATATAAACTTGCTCATATTGCTAGTTGCGGGGCTAGAAATTTTACTGGAGAGTGTCAAAATATAAAAAAAATAGATGCATAAAAAAATAAGGGGAGTCAATTTATACGTAAAAACTAAAATTTTGACCTAGCTAAAGTGTAAAATTTCCAGTTAAGCTGTATCAATTTGACACCCCTTAACATAAGGTGGCTCTGCCACTTCATATTGCTGGTCTTAAGCCCCAAAAAGGAAAGGATTGCGGTAAAATAGTAGTCGGCATAAAACTAATATGGTGATTGCTTTGTATAAAATTTCAAATGGGAAAAGGATATAATTCTTCTTCGAAACAGATTGGCGAGGTTCTAAGAAATTGAGTGAATCCCATTTTACCCCCTTAACATTTAAGGGTTGGGAAACAATACTCCCATCATATATTGAATGGGAACGATAACCCCCTTATGTAATGCTCTCCGGTAAGAGTTTTCTTTTTTAGAATAATTTTTTTTCTTTTTCTTTTTAGAATTAAAATATAAAAATAAAAAAGGGTCTAATATAACCCTATACTATCAGAAAAGGGTCAGATATACCCCTCGTTATACTTTCGATCCAAATATACCCCTGCGTTATATTTTAGGTTCAAATATACCCCTTCCATTATACTTTGACACAAATTTGCCCTCAATTTTGACGGCAAGACACGTGTCAAACTCAGAATCAAATAACCCACCCCTAATTTTAAATACCCGATTCCTTTAAAAAACCACCCGTTTAACCGACCCGAAGCTTGCAAACAAATGCCAATTGCACATTTATTAAAACATCAAATATCATTCTACCATTAGCAAAATTTCAATATGCTAATATACTGAGATAGAGACTAGATATCACTTAACATATCTTGAGAAACTCTAAGGAATATCTAAGAGGAACTAATATGATTTCATGAACAAGGAAATTAGAAAATATTTTGAGGGCTGGTGACGAAAAATAATATGGAGGACACATTCAGCCAAACCAAAACAAAAGAAAATGCACAATGACCTGCTCCAGCCTTTGAATAATGTCTTGTTAAATCCCAATGAAAATAGCCAACGGTTATAGAGGAGGGGAAAAAGTGTAATTAAGAGAATTAAGAGGTGTAATCAAGAGAATTAAGGGATTTTTTTATTTTTGTATATAGCACATTAATTTTAATATGAAGAAAAACTTCAAAAAAAAAAAAAAAGATAAATGGGTCGGGTCGTTAAACGAGTGATTTTCTAAAGGAATTGGGTATTTAAAATTAGGGGTGGGTTATTTGATTTTGAGCTTGACATGTGCGTTTACGTTAAAATTGAGGGCAAATTTGTGCCAAAGTATAATGAGAGGGATATATTTGGACCGAAAGTATAACGGCAGGGACATATTTGAACTGAAAGTATAACGAGGGGTATATTTGACCCTTTTCTGATAGTACAGGGTTATATTTGACCCTTTTCCGTTTTTATATTTTAATTCTAGAAAGAAAAAAGATCTTTATTCTAAAAAAGAAAACTCTTACCGGAAAGTATTACATAAGGGGACTATCATTCCCATTTAATATGTGAAGGGGGTATTGTTTCCCAATCCTTAAATATTAGGGGTTTAAAGTGGGATATACTCTAAGAAATTTTCAACATGAGATGAAGTTAACCAAGAACTTATTGTGAAACTATACATTAAAATTAAGAAAATTACATTTGGCAAGGTATGTGCATTAACTAATTAATTAATGGAAGCGCCCTTATCGAGGTTTATTTGGTATCGAAAATAGAGTGAGCGAATACAGGAATTGAAAATCCACACGTTAATTGTAACTCCTAGACTTTTGGGCACAATATAATGTACTCGCTCCGGATTTTTTACGCTGTTTAAGAAATAATAAATAGAGTACATAATTTACCAATGTATTCATATTAATTAATGCATATTTTTATTGGATTTGAAAAATAATTTGAAGTGAGTAATTAATACTATGGATAAAATAAGAAAAAATAAATTGTCTTCTCTTAATATGCTAAAAGTGATAAATAAAAGTGAAAATCTATTTTTAGAATACTAGACAAGTAAAAGTGAACGGAGGGAGTACTAAGATCCACATAGGCTCATAGAATGCCTTAAATAGATTATGTACTTTGTTAATCGTTGACTGCCCCTCTGCAAGTATACATTGTTGGCTTAAAGTTGACCTTGTCTATTAGAAATTGCTAATCCTCTTCTTGTGCTATCAAGTTAATTTTTTAATAATAATAATTCCTCAATGTTTATACTGCATCAAGGTGTAAATATTATTTCTATATACATATTATTTGTGCAAATCAATACTCTCTGTCCCAATTTATATGACACATTTAAAATTTTGAGATTCAAACTTTTACTTTTGATCGTGAATTTGAATATAGAAGCTTTAATTTTTTTAAAATAAAATTTATATATTTGAAAATTATTTAAAATATACTACAAATCACAATAATTAACAATTAAAATATTTAAAAGGCATATAAAAAAATTTGTCAAAGAAAAGCTTAGTTGGCTTTTGAAATCCAAAAGGTGCCACATAAATTGGACGGGGGAGTATTTCTTTTATAATTTTATATTATTTAAATAAAAAAAGAATTTGATGTTGAAAAAGTCGTTCAATGAATATGCCAAGTGAAAGTAATAGTGTTCCCTCATTAAACCTCAATTGTTGTTTCCAATTAAAATTTGAGAGATGCTAAATGATCACACTTATTTGGCCCAAGTGTGGCCACACCTGTAAAAAGACTATCATAACCTTATTTGGATTTTGCAATGTTTACCCCGACAATTTTCCCTCCAAAACACACTAGTAAATATAATAACTTATTCTTATTCCCAACACACATTGAGCAACTAAAATTGATTTTCATATAGATGAAGATAAAACGTCTCTACATACTTTGTGTATTTTATGTGTATAGCAAATTATACGGTTTATGTAATTAAAAAAATTATACTCTTTGCTTATTAAAAAATATATGGTCTACTAAAAAAACGCTTTACAACTTGTTCGCTTATCTAAATTGAGTATAATTAGTGATCAATGTTGATAAATACAACATATTGTATTTTTAAAATTTGATATAATCACATATTTAAATTAAATATTTATTTAAATTAAATGTGAAACTTATAAGTAATACTTTGTTTAATAGTAGGAATTATGATATACTAGCTAGTTTTGTTATACACTTATATATCAATCATATTAAATCTTTAACATGGTAAGTCTTAATAGCATAAAAAAAAGTGTTATAAAATATCAAATAATAGTCACAGGAGATACAAAACCCTTTTTGTATACAAATCATATTAATTTTCTTCGTCAATACAATGTACAGTTTGATTTATGATAGTTAATAAGTTATTAAGATTGTAAAGAACCATTACAATGTAGGAGTCGGATCTTACCAGTCTATTACATCCCAAATTTTCGCACGTTAAAGTCGCATCATGAGTTAGTCAACGCAAGTTCAAAAGAAATTATCTTGAGGATTAAAGGGATTGAGCTTACTAATATAAATGGTTACAAGAGTCTATAAATAAGATTAGTAAAATTAAGTGGCGGAAGATTTGGAGGGTGAATGAATCGAAGAAGCATGAGTTTCGTCAATAGTCGGCAAGTTGGGAATACGATAACTTGTACGGTTGGGTGAGATTAGGAGTGCTTCACATGCTAAGCAAGTAATGATATGAATTATTTGAATCGTATAATGGTCGCTTGTTAAGCTTAGAAGTCAAACGAGTTGTAATACGAAAGTCGACAAAGGGCGTCACAAGTTAAGTTTGTAAATTTCACTAAAATTTGGGGTCGATGTCTTGGAGCTTTTCTCTCAATCTACTTGGATTTAAAGGGTGATCCACCAGCCAAATTGAAGGTCTACAAGTCTAGTTTCCAGCGCATTTTACCATTCATCGATATAACGTCGGAGTAGAGAGATATTCGCATTTCCGTACAAAGGTGCAAACTGCCGCGAGACAGAAACTTTGGTCAGTGGCTTAACTTAAGCCAAGTATATATAGGACCCCTTAAAAGATTTTCTCCTAATTTCTTCCCCTTCAAAGACCTGGAAAACCCTAGGTTACTCTCTTAAAACATCCCTCCATCACTGACAACCCAATCCAAGAGTTAATCACACAACTCTAACGTAAGGAACAACGCGGCAATCATAAAATCGTCAATTTCTCGTTGTTTCGCTTTTCGGAAGAAAGCTTCGTCTTGAAGTAACTTGAGTTGCAGAGTATCCTTCATATTTTGAGGTATGATTTAACCTTCTCTTCATCTCTTTGAGCTTTACAAGTAATTAAACCTAGAAATTTGGTGGAAAACCCCATAGAATAAGCTTTTGCAATTCTTGTGAACTCTTATGGACTTGGCTTGATTGTTGGGCTGTTTTATATAGTTTTAACGTGTTGTTTGGAGTTATGGATTTATGGAGTTATGGATGGAATGATAATGAGGAATAGGGAAGGGAGAAGAAAATGGTAGTTTTGTATGGAGGAATTGAACTACAAATGACCCTACGAACTTACGCCCGCAAGTTGTTCGATGAAATGCCTCATATTTCCATAAGCTATGAACTTGGTATTGATCCCTTATTGGTCGTATGATGTAGGCGATCGTTCGTAAGGTATTCAAGGACTCATGGAACGTGGAAAACTTCGTCGTTAAGGTATGTAGGGCTTTCTACTCTTTTTGTGGCATGATTAGAATTCAAATGACCTTTCATTGAAAAGTTGTTCGTTAACTTGGATCGATCGCGTTCCATGATAATTGAGCTGACACATACTTCATCTATGACTTGTACCAAATTATGTTCCACATCTCCTTTTGGCTATCGATTAAAAGACTTTTCGTTCAACTTGTGTCGATTATGTTCCAAAATGGTTAAGCTTACCCTTTTCTCATGAATAGCTTGTATTGAATTACCTTTCACATTTCGTATCCCTCTTGTTTATCGAATGAAGAATGATATTAGTTATGACACTCTTCACATCAAAGTTGAGTGATTGTGTTTCCTTTAATTGAGTTAATCCTTATCTTTTTGTCTATTGCTCCAAGGTAACGAACCTCTCGTTGGCACACTCTTTCCGATAAAAGTTGTGTCGATCATATTTCATAAGAGTTTGGCTAACTTTGGCTTCGTGAATAATTCATAACAAGATGTTTCCTTGTACTTTTACTTCTTTGGCCTAATGATTAAAGAATGATAAACGTAGCGACAATAATGATAGTCAGAGGATAACGACGATAGGTCACTCTGACTCTTTCCATGATATATCTTCTGAGGTCAGTCTTGCATTGCACTTATATATATGTATTTATTTTCATTATCGCGCCGCGCTATAGTCGGCTGGGCAGACACGTAGATGTGCACCTAGATGGATTTCTTTCATTACGCGCCGTGTCATAGACGGCGGGCGCGTGCACGTAGCATATACCACCGATCGAATGGGCAGAGATGATGATATGATGATGAGCTCACCCCACAGAGGGATATATATTATTATATGATATGATATGTTATAAGCCTCCACCGTGAGGAATGATTTTACGAGTATGCATTTACATTTATGTCATGGTTATGGTCGCCCTCAGTGGCCTCGTTCAGAGTTTCAGGTTGCCTCTATATCTCCCCTCTTGTTATTTATATCTCTTATGCTTATGTTATGTTTATGCTTACCGCCTTACATACTCGGTACATCTTTCGTACTGACGCATTTTGTGCGCTGTGATCATGCCTTCGGTACACGGATTGGTGTACCTTTCTCAAAGCAGATACCATAGTTCAAATAGGATGTTCGCACTCCATTCTCGGAGTTCGGTCGAGTCATTAAATAGGATGTGTATATATATATATATATATATATATATATATATATATATATATATATATATATATATATATATATATATATATATATATATATATATTATAAATATGGCTATGGGTACATCGGGGCCCGTCCCGACCGCCGATGCATATTAGTGCTCTTAGAGGCTTACGTACTATCGGTCGGTGTACGAAAGTATTGTGTTTGGCCTTGCCGCAGGTAGTTGTCTTTCTTGGTTGTGGCCTTGTCGGCCCTAGTTATGCATATATGTGTTGTTGGGCCTTTTCTGCTTGCAGGTTGTCATGATATACTTCTTACAATTGTTATTTAGTGGCCTTGTCGACCTATGATTCACGTTACAGAGTTCAGATATCACAGTTGGTTCGCTCGGCTCTTCGGGTGCTGGCCACACCCCCTAAGGTTGGGGTGTGACACAGTCAATCTTACGTTTGTCTTTTTTCCCATGATATCGGTATTCCTTTGCTACTTCTTGAAAAAAATTATAGTTATTTTGAAATTTATATAATAGTTTTCACTTGATATAATTTCATTATTTTTTTTAAATTGGAATTTACAACTAATACTTATTTAATGAGAATTATTATATAATTAGTTTTTCCTGTGGACTTGGATACCAACCACATTAAATTTTAAATTTTAGTTCTACTTAATAAAATAAAATAACGTAAAACTAAAATGAATAATAATGTAAGCTATAGGGATATTGTCTTTAAATCTTTGTGCGACAAAAATTATTGACAAATTTCATGTATTAATCACAAGTTCTTCATTATTTTAATATATATTTTTTCTATTTATTTCGTGATGTAACCATAAATCCATCCTCATTCCATCGTTATGTTGCTACGAAATGTCATTGAAATTACTATTACTAATTTATCAAAACTAAATGCACCAACACCATTGCAATGTTTATCAGTATATGAGAACTTATTTAAAATGAAAAATTCTTAGATATATGAAATTACTTTCAATTACTTAGTAGAAATAATTTAAGGACCATATACATAATATCTCCACAAACTTTAAAGTCTTCAATATGAATATTTTCTTTGATAATGAGTGATTACTAGAAATTATATGAAAATAATAAAGTATCAAACATACATCAATATCTTTAAAATCACTAATAAATATTTGATTTTTCAAAGAAAATTATATATTAACATACAAAGGTAACAAGCTGCAATAAAATAAATATGAGCTTGATAACTTTTGAGGTTACAAGTACATAGATAAATGATATATTGTTAAAGATTACCTTTTTCATTTTATTTCTTTTATTTGAATGTTAATTGATTCTTGGGAAAACGCCCAAAAATACCCCTAAACTATTCAAAATAGGTCAGATTTATCCTCCGCTATCTTTTTGGTTCAAAAATGCCCTTGTTGTTACGTTTTTAGCTCAAAATGCCATCCAATTATTCAAATAGCTCAAAAATACGCTCCAACTATCCAAATAGCTCAAAAATACCCTTCCTACTAACTTAGTTCTAACAGAAAGGGAACAATTTTGCCCTTGTTCTTTTATTTTTATTTTTTTTATTTTTCGGAGGGGATGAGTGTGGGGTTGAATGTTGAGAAATATAATAATAACGTAATTAACAAATATGTAGTATAAACAATATTATTCACAATTCACCCATGTCAACTTGTTGTGAGGGAAAAATTGTCACTATTAGGTCAAACGTAACTAAAATTACACCTTAGAATTGATAAACTGTTTTAAAAGACTCTTTTAATCATAAAATATCTAATAATATTATAAAAATAAAAAAATGTCATACTAATGTCTGTTTCATTAAATTTGCACCCTATTCACATTTTGTTGTCCATGTTTATCCTAAAAATATATTATTCCTTCTTGAAAACGAAAGTACATTTAAAAGGTAAAGAACCACAAATGTTAAGACAAGAAACTAAGGGTGTGCATACTTCATAAATACAGAATATGGAATTTTTGACATTTCAATTTCAATATTACAGTAGTTGATAAGCATTTTTTTTCTTTTAAAAAGGTATTCACTTCTTATAGAAAAATATCAAAATATCAAATATCGTACTAAGATACTCAATTACATATTCAATCCATATATTATATTATTACATAGAAAATAATTTAAATAATCTAATATAGCTAATAAAGGACCATAAATTAAGAAAACAAAAATGGATTATATACAAGATAATCATACGTATGAATTAATCCAAAAGGAGGGGAAAATATCAACATTAATTATTTATGGGAAAAGATGTATCAATATTAATTATGTGAGAATCTCCATGTATTGAGAAAAAACTAAATTTGAATTGATAAGAGAGTTCTTGCAGCTTTTGAATTAAAATGAGAAGGGTAGTGTCATTAAATTAGCATAAATGACTGCAATTTATCGTGCTAACCTCATTTGGGGCCATTGTGATCAAAATTGGTGTGGTAGAAATACCTTTTTATATTCGAATATAATTTAATTTTCAAATATCTCCCCCGTCCATTTTTACCTTGTCCTATATACTAAAAATTGTTGTCCATTTTGACTTGTCCAGTTTAGAAAATTAAGAGATAATTTATCATTTCATACCTATTTTACCTTTATCATTAATTATTGGGTTGGAAAGTTCAAGGAATTCTTAGTGGCTACAAACTTTCAAAGTGTGTTTTATTAATTTAAATAATTAGATTTAGGGTGTCAAAGATAGCCTAAAAGTTGATGGCCCGACCAATTTATGAGTGAAGGTGAAAACTATTTTTGATTGTTCCTTGATATAGTCCATTTAACAAAGGATCATACATTTTAGGCACGTATTCTTTTTTAGTATCATCATTACATAATCTAGTCCTGCCCTAGATTTTATGGATTGAGCTCAAGTTAATTTCATAGTTGGCTTATTTTAGTCCAACCCAACATAACCAGAGGCGGATCTAGGATTTGAAGGTGGCGGGTGCCACAATTTTTTTTCTAATGTACATCTTGTTAGGAACGTGTATTTGGGCAGGATCCATCTCTTTTGAGTTTTCGGGTCAACTTAATAGGCCATTTTTTATTTGCAAATATGAAAATTACATCTCTAAAATCAAGAAACGAACATGATTAGCATCTTAAAATAAGGAATCACACCTATTGACAATAGAAGTATAATCAACATTTTCACCAAAGAACTTACATCTTTTATGTATATTAAAAAATGAACTTGCACAAGTAAAATAACATCTTCAATAAGGAAATTACACCAATCAAAATAAGAAAAAATATAGAAAAACTCTTCAATAGGTAATTTACACCCCATAAGTAAATGTAGAATTAGATAAACTATAAGTTCTAAAAAATAAATCATAAATTTCATGTTTATCAAAGCAATGCTTACGAAATTTTCATCACAATTTAAGTAGTAAATTGATTTAAATTGAATTTAGCAATTATAGAAAAACACGAATTTTTATAATACACTCCCTCCGTCCATTTTTATTTTTCCACTATACTAAAATAGATGTTCACTTTTACTTGTAAGTTGTATAGTTTGAAAACCCAAGACATAATTTACCATTTTATACATTTTTTACCCTTATTATTAAGTACTCCAATCCATTTCTCGTTTTATTTATGCTTATTAAGAGTGTCCCAAGTCAAATATAGACAAGTAAACCTGGACGGAGGGAGTAACCAACAAAAGAAATTATAAAAAAGTTGAATTTTGATCTCAATCTAAAATTCTTATTGAGACTCACAGATTTGAGATTAAGAGAAATGCTTAATTTAAGGGATTTTGAAGTTTCTATTTTGTGTGTGTCTCATTAGAGATCGTAGATCAGGATAAAATAATAAAATAGAGGAAAGAAAATATAAATAATAAAAAGAGAAATAGAAAATTGAGAGAGCGAAAAGGAAATAAGCTCGTACAAAGGAACTAAAAAGCGAGAAAGAAAAAAGGGAGTCGGAAAATGTTCAAGATAGATTCAAACTTGTGTCTACCAGCCATGACACCTTCGTCTAATTTGCGATTGGGGTGGCAGTATCAAATATTTAATCTAGTTTAAGCAAATTTCAACATAGGTATATAAAAAATTTATCAATTTAGGGGGTGCCATGCCACCCCCACCCTAAAGGGTGGATCCGCCCCTGAACATAACCCATTTTAAAGTGATCTCCAACTTAACCTAATAGTAGCCCATTTATAAGATTTGCTTTAATTTGAGTTTATTGCTTGAGATTTATTTTATTATTTTTATGTATTCACTTTTATTGTATCGTGTATCTCATAAGTTTGGGGTGTGTTTGATATCTGTGGAAAATATTCCACGAAAAAATATTTTTCTAGAAAATATTCCATGGAAAATAGACTCTTTAAAAAAACTAGGTCAAGTTGGGCGGGTCATGACCCAGCCCATTTTGACTTCCAAAATTTCAATGAAACCCGTCCATTTGACACCCCTAATTAGATTACTTAATAATATTTAAGGGTGATATAGTAAAATTTTCATTTTATTTATGGCTCCTTAAAAGGTATGCTTAGTAAATAGGACAGTGATGGGGTATTATTTTCAACTTCAAACTTTAAGTATTCTTTTATTTTGCGGCTTCCATCACATATTTGTCCAAACTGAGTAATGTTGAAATTTTTAGTAGGCGATTGGACATGCGATTTCATCTCGAGATGAAATCCCAAATCATCCAAAAAAGCATGATTTGGGATTTCAAAATTTTTAGATGTAAAACTTGACCCATAAGTTTATATTTTGTCAAAAAAAAAAAACCCATAAGTTGGTAGGTATTTTTTATAATTACTTCCACCAATCATTTACCAACCTCGTTAGCTTCTACCAACCTTTATTTATGTGGGGGGATTATATTAAAGAGTAGTTACATTAATATTCATGTTAAATTTTTCTTTTTATTGAACTAAAGTTTGATCAATTATTCTTCTATTTTTTAGAAAGACAACCTTCTAGTAGCGTATTATTTTTGTTATGAACTATGACTTGCTCATTTGGTAAGATTGTATAAGAATTGAAAAAGGTTTGATAGTTTTCACAACTTGTGAGATTGTTATATCTATAATACAACTTAAAAAATCTAAATTGCATGTCCAAACATGATTTCATCTCATGATTTCGAATCCAAATGGGTCCTTAGTTCTTGTTCATAGAAATGCCAAACTAGTTTCCCTCCCAAGACTAAAAGGTGAGAAAACCCAAAAGACGAGGGTCCACTTTTCAAGAGAAAGTGGGAAATCATGGCTTCGCGCCATTCCAGAAGAAATAGCGATTTTAGAACTCCTAATTTGAGAGATTCAATGTCCAAAGAAGCAAAATAATGGAGTTGAAAAAACCAGTGTTTTAAAAGGCGAGGGCGTAAGGCGGGGCGTTTTACATTTGCCTCGGCGAGGCGTAAACCCCGAGGCACAGGGCTTAAGCCCCATGTGTATTTATTTTTAGTATTTCATAAAATATTATAATTACAATAAATATTTTTTAATTAGGTAAAATTACATAAAAAATAAAAGAAAAGCGCAAATAAATGACATATAGTAACATTAGTATCTATATTAGTGAGGATTAATTCAAATCAATAAGATATTAGCCATGTGTTTTAAAGACATTACCTAGGATGTTATTGTAAAAACTTTATTTAAAAATATGAAGATTTGAGTAGCTTAGTTCAAAGCTTTAAAATATTGCTCTTAAAACGTAGATAGTGTTTTTTCTTTATTTTGTTATATATATTTTGTAATATATATTTTTACAATCTTCAATATTATCTAAGAGAAACTTAAACCATAAAATTTATCGGTAAAAATTTTTGGGGCTTCAAAAGTTTGAGGGTCTAAAACAAAAGCTTTACTAGCTACAATTTGTAATTATATATAATATAATTTTGCAAGTATAAATAATACAATGAAATAAAAGCTATTATGGAATACAAATCAACTAACATATTAACTTTCAAACAATGAAAAAATCACAATTTCTTAAAACAATATTGCTATCATACTATTCATTTTATATCGATAAATTTTATTAGTATTATAATTAAAATGTAATTCCGTCATGAATAAAATTAAAATTACTTTCAAATAGCGAAATAATAAAATATAATAACTTTGATATATAGGACAAAAGACCAATGACAAGTGAAAATGTACAGTTCGGCTATGTAATTTTAAAAGAAATATTAAGTGATATTCACCCTTACGATGTTCTCAAATAGTAAATATGCAATACTACGACTTGTTATTTGAGTTACACTCAATCTTCTTATTTCTATAAATGAAAAACTATTAAGTACCATTCATTTGTTATAGAATTACGAGGGTCAACGATTTTAATTAAAGAATTTAACATATAATTTGTGTAAGAACAGTTAGGCGAGCCCCGAGTGTTGGGTGTGTTTAGGGCGTACAGTCGGGCACTTAGGCGTAAGCCTCACGGGAACTAAGCCCCGGACGTTTTGCCAGTGCCTTGTCCCGAGATGAGTCCTGAAATTGCGGTCACATCATGTGTTCTCTCAAAGAGGTGGTGTTATAATTTCCTTTTCAATAATCGAAATTATAACAATGTTGAAAACTTCATATCCTTTGTCGACCACGTTTTAGCTCACTGTACTTGTTCCAAAATAAAGAAATTCCAACTCAATTTAACTCGCATCTCTGAATGGGACTCAGTAGACAACTCCATTTTTAGCTCTGAGCAACAGGTTTGAACACAAGTTCCAAAATAAAGAACATTTATACTAATATATTTCTTATATAGCAATTTAACTCTGGAGCAGCTCTGGGTCCGCCCCTGATGGGACTTTGATTCGAAAATCAGCCAATGGCTTAGTTTTACTGTTGAAAACACAGTGGAAGATGTTGTGTTACAGTCATTTGATGACGACTCTTACGAATTGCCTCTATGTATCTACACTTGTTCGTCATTGATTACATTGCATTTGAGCTGTTGGGCGTTTGATAGATAAATGGTCATAGCTTGGGATTCTCTAAAGAGCCTGAAGCTGGAAGAAGTATGGTTAGAGATGAGAATATTGTGAAATTACTGTCAAGTTGTCCGGCTTTGGAAACTATGGAGTTGGAGTTATTCCATGGTTTTCCTCGTCTTGATATCACTTCAAATTTAAAGAGACTAAAGTTGAAATCCTATTTGAGCTTACCTTATGAAGAACCTAATGAATCTTTGGAAATTATTGCCCCACATCTTCAGCATTTGGAGATAACAGGAAATCTAAGTATATCTCAAGTGTAAGCTAGTAAATGTCTCCTCTCTGGTTACTGCCATCCTCACTTTAAGATTCATCGTACAGAATGTCAGTTGTCGTGATTATCATCAAGTTTTCAGAGACCTTGTTTTGGACTATCTTCTAAAGGGATGTGAAACTAGAATGGAAGTTGGTTAGAAGAGTTTGTTTTTATGTCAAAAGACCTTATTCTCCACTATTTGATTTTTAGCAAGAATTGCAGGGTAAAACCCGAGAAAGGGAATAGCCTTTAGAATGCAATATAAATCAACTTTTGTATTCATGAAAGTTTGGTAAAATACATAAAAACCCCCCCAACCTGTTTTGGACTATCTTCAAAAAAAAAAAATTGAGTGAATGTGACTGTTGCAACTAAAAATTGAGAAAGAAGACATTGAAGACACCTTGATTTCAATTGTTAAATGCAATTTATTTTATAACATCGCCGCCTCCCCCGCAGCAGCAGCAGCAGCTTATATTAAAAATGGGTTGAAGAAAATGGTTAAAAATATTTTGGTGTTTGATTTGCCTTCAAATGAATGTGTGTGTTAATGGAGGAAGAAAATGGGTTGGATAATGTGTGTGTGTAATGGAGGAAGAAAATGGGTTGAAGAAAATTTTTAATGGAGGAAGAAAATGGGTTAGCAAGAATTGCATGGGTTGAATGTTTCTTGAAAATAAGCTCTTTATGATTGATGATTAAATTGAGTGTGTGTTAATGGAGGAGGAAGAAAATGGGTTGAATTTGTTGCTTAGAATGCTAATGGAGGAACAAAATGGATTGAATCAAAGAAGAAGAAGAAGGGTTTTTTGTATGAAGAAGACAAAATTAATGGTTTAATAGTTAATTAGAGGTTAATTAGTGTAAAATAATTAATAAAAGAAAAATCAAATGAAAAAAAAAAAGAGGAAAAGTGGCGATGACGTTTTTCGAACAATGTGGCGGAGAGTCTTTGCCTTCTAATATACTGAAAAATTAAAATTCAAGAGGTAACCTTATGATGTATTTTCCTATTTCAGTACAAAAAGTTTTTTCGGGCTCTTTGCCTTCTGTAGCCTTATGATTTTCCTATCTCGTTTTGCAGTTGGATATTTCTATACTGACCATAGATTATTTTAGAAACTAGCGTGTTGTACATTGTTGTTCCTTGAAGTGGTTAGATGGTTAGATTTTTCATAGCACTTTCTTTGTTGTGATTAATTTCTCTATACTTCACTAATTTCATTCGGATTATTTCACCAGATCGTGTTCATGTTGCAACTCGAAGGGGTGCCACTTTCAGAATTGAGATGCAAATGTCTGACAATAGAGATGAATGTAACAAAGAAACATCTGTATGGACTAGCTAACCTTTTGTGGACCTCGCCTCTTTTGGAGACACTGAACATACACTTTGGATACGTAATTTCTCTCAATTTATGCCCTTCTCTTTACATTCAATGTTACTTTGAAGTTTTAACTTTTGACAATCCCCAAATCAAGACTGTAAAACCTTTCGAAAGGAGAAACCAAATATAACATTAATTATCATTAAGAATCTTTTTTCACTATAAAGCTATAAATAATTGGTCTGTGTAGTTGCTTTCTATATCTTAAAAGGGCTCAAGAAAGGAAAATGATTGGTGACCAACTGAGATCTTTTAGCTTGGCTTATGTACTGCTATTTGTGATACGCAGCTGTTGAAATCATCTGCTAAGAACTGTTCAAGATTCGTGGGATTTTAAAATTGTTCTATACTAGACATTACTACTGTGAAATCATTTTAATTTGCCTTCTGTGGAATATTCCCAATAGGATGTAGACCTGTATTTGATCCTGATTATATTCTCTTTCTAGTTTGCAAATTTCTACTGCCTCCTTGAGCTAAGCTATTTGGATAAAGGAAATAATATCAATTCGCGGAATTGGATTTCAAACATTGTGTTTCCCAATCTTAAGTATGTTAAGATTGCCGGCAACATAGCAATATGTTTGAAGGACTGGTCTAAAGGGCACTTTTATAAGCTTTTCAAACTTTTGAAGTTTATTTTAAAGAATGCAGTGGTTTTGAAGAAATTTGTTATCATGGCAAAGAGAAGAATATGTTGGAGTTGTTCAGAGAGTTGTGTGTCCTGATATTTATCACGACTGGCTAAGGAATTGCTAGACAGCCCAAGATCATCTAAGGATTTTGTGATTATTTACCAAGAGTCTGCTTTCCATGACTAGACGGGAAGTGGTTTTATTTCGGCACACAAGAAACTTCACCTTATATTGTACCTTTTTATTTACAGCATGTAATTTTGAACACGTGGCATTTCAAATATGAAGGATGCTTGATTTCTCACGAAGCCTTTGTTTTTTGAACTCTAGACATTGCATGTGTGTTTTGAATTCTCTTGCAATTTATGTGTTACTGGAACTATCAAGACCAGTGAACTTATAAAAGGGAGAAGGTGTTATGCCAGCTTTGTTTTCTCTGGAAATGTCTCTTGCAAAATTTGAACTTGTGCAATACAAGTTTTTTTGAGAAAGGTAACAATCTTATATCTCTTTAATTAGCGCAAAGGTAGTGCTAGTATCAATATTACAAGATCAAAAGGAGCAAAAAATATGTCCTTGCTCTTCTTACGGTGACTCTATTATGTCTTACAATGAATACACATCATTTAGAAGTACTTTACACCAAAAGTGAAGCAGAAGTAAACAATGCATCTTGAGCTTCTGAGTAGAACTGCTGGTTTGTTCGAAACACCCTATATTTTTTTTTTTTTCCATGTAGTCTACTTTTTCTGCCTAATCAGTCCTCCGGAGTTGCTCCAACATGCTAACACATCTGTAGTTGTCTAAGTCTTAGGCATGGTCCATTTAACATCTTTCATGCTAAAGAAAAGCTGCTGGAGTAGATCTGTAACCTCACAATGTAGGAAAAGGTAGCTAATATTCTCTGATTCCTTCCCCCACAAGTAACATCTTGAGTAAAGTTGCAAACCCCTTCTCTTCAAGTTATGTTCTGTCAAAACTGCTTCGCTAACAAAATTAAACATACTAAGCATGCAACCTTGAAGGGTATCTTCACTTTCAGATCAGTTTCCAGTGCACATTACTAGCCTGATGTCCAGTGCAATTTAGAACAGTATAGAAGATTTAACTGTGTAGTTTCCTTTGCTGTACCTCTGACATATCATTCTGTTATCTTCTGCACTCTGAAAAAATCATCAACTCTAATTAACTCCAAATCATTCAAAAGTTTTCTAAAATTTAAATCCCTGTTGGCTCCAAATACTAGTTATTCAAGTGAGAAGAATGGAAAATGGAACTGACTTCGTGGAATAAAAACCAACTACTCTTGGCACTGACTACAAAGATGGAAATGAGATTCTTTTTTACTCTAGGACTAACTACAAGGATGGAAAATGTTTTACTATAGGAAAATAAGTGTTTTGCTACTCAGAAAATGTTTTCCATGGAAAATAAGTGTTTGTGTTTTTGTTCGGATCGCAAGTTGGAAAATGTCATTTTAAGAGCATTTGCATATACTCAAAGCAAAACTGAAGTTTTTGAATTCGGAGTGCAACTTTTGGTGGTGGAGAGAAGGGAGGTAGGGTAGGCTGCGGGGGTGGGGATATATAAAAATTAAAAATATATACTTGTATGAGTTCCAGAAAACTTTAGTATCTTGAACCATAATATTTGAAGAAACCATTAATAAAGCAAACGAAACGCACCCAATGGAATATAAGAGTAACGTCTAAAGAGAGCTGCCATTTTTCATTTGATGTATTTACAAGCAGAGGAGTTGTCATGTATTCTAACAAGGTAAAAATCATCAGTGCCTCATCTTTTAAACACGGTAGATAAATTGTGTTAGTCATTGTGTTTGAAACAGAAAATGAATATAACCAAGAAATATTGTTTGGTCCTAAGCCATATAAAGTAAAGATAATTGCTATATTTATTTATTGTCAAAATAAACGGAGGCCCAGTTTAGGCCCTGCACTCTGCAGGTGAGCTATCATACTACAAAATAAAGATACATTTTTGTATGGTTCAATCTGATTTTAGAACCCAGATTAAAATTCTTAACATTAACTTGAAAGAGCCATGAGTAAGTTTTTGATTCGATGGTAGGACTTGAAGAAAGTTGTAATTTTATGATTAATATACTCAATGGATGTGGAAGGAAGCCTAGAGGGCAATCCACACAAGTGCCCCTATTTTGGGGTGGTCTTTAATTTTTGCCCCTCAAATCGCTGATCTTTAACTTTTGCCATTTGGCAGTTTAAGTAACAATAAAGTGACTGAAAATACCCTGACATAGAAACTTTGTCTTGTTGGGCAAAAATTTAAGAAAAAGTTATCATAGAAATTAAGTTATAGAACTTATGCCGATAAGGCATTTCACTTCTATTATAACTTACCAACTGTCGGATAAGACAAAGTTTCTACAAACTTATGCCAAGCAAATTAGTTCTACAAAACTTTGCCTTGCGATTTTTTTTCCGACCATCGAACCGGATCTCTGGGATAAGGCAAAATAAGGGTATTTTGGCCCACAAACTTTCATTAAATGAAAAGTTCTGCAAAAATTAAAGATCGACTTACGGATTTTTTTTTAACGACTCTATTAAGGGCAATTCGCGCAAAAATTGAGCCTAAAATGTCTTTCGATTGGGCTAAGTAGGTTGTGTATGAAAGAAAATGCCGACGATCTCAGTTAATTTTGACAGCAAACATAATCATTTCTTTTTACCAGGGGAAAAAAAATTATTAAATATGCGTATATATACGTGAGATTTGAAGATGCTAAAAATAAAGACCAATATTTTTTGAGCCTATGATAATAAGGACAATTCGCGCAAAAAATTGAAGCGCAAAATGTCTTTCGATTGGCTAAACAAATTTTATGTATGAAAGATATTTGCCTATATCTCAGTTAATTTTTACAGCAAACATAATTATTTTCTTTAACTTGACTTAGGACCAAATTGGTCACTTTTTATATGTTAAAGAACCATTTACATCATATATATACATTTAAGGACCAAATGGAACCAATTCTCATACATTAAGTACCATTTTGATCATTTTCTCCATCACTACTTCATTATAAAAGAGAAATGCCATTAGTAGTGACCTTAGTTTTCTCATTTCTGTTCTTTGGACGTGTGTTTCCCATTTCGGAATAGGTTTCCAATGATGGCTTCCCGCCATTCCAGCAAAAATGGCTGTTGTAGAAGCAGTAATTTGAGAGATTCAATGTCCAAGAAACTACAACACGAAGTTGAAGAAACCCTAGATGATTATATCAGTCAGTTGCCGGACGCACTGTTGGTACAAATTCTCTCTCTTTTGCCGACCAAAGATGCTGTCTCATCATGCGTTGTCTCAAAGAGGTGGCGTTATCTTTGGACTTCAGTTCATAATTTCCTTTTCAATGATAGAAATTACAATAATGTCGAAAACTTTGTATCCTTTGTGGACCACGTTTTATCTCATTCCACTTGTTCTAAAATCAAAAAATTCCAATGGCTTAGTTTTGCTGTGGAAAACAAAGTGGAAGATGTTGTGTTACATCCATATCCATCTACTTACGATCTTTCTTACGAACTGCCTCTATGTATGTACACTTGTTCGTCATTGATTACATTGTATTTGAGCTGTTGGATGTTTGATGAA